>NC_060279.1:44418376-44426719 GCF_021613505.1 Equus quagga | reverse complement strand
GCCGGGCCGGGCGGGCGGGCCGGGCGGGCGAGGGCTCTGTCGTGCGGTCGCCGCGCAGGCCGGGCCGGGCTGGGTGTGCGGGCCGTGGCGGGGCCGCCTGGGCGGCTCCGGGCGCGGCGGGCCGTGCGGCCGCTTTGTTCCCGCGGGCGGCGGGCGGGGCGGCGGGGCTGAGTTTCAGCGAATCTGGAGATTTTCCCTCCTCACTGTATTTGTCACACTGTTGACGTAAGTCACCGCGCAGCGCGTCTTCACGTGGTGGTGAGCGAGACCTCGAGGGACGCTGCCCGCCGCCGCGCCCACAGAGCTGGCGTTTCTGCTTCTAGATCTTTTGGAAAGTGTCTGGTTCCATGGCTTTTCGAGGACTGCCTTCTGCGCAGATGTAGTGCCGCCGGTAGCCTGTCAGCTCGCGTCCTTGCTCCTCCGTCCAGCGCTCCCGGTCTTCCCGGGAGCGGCGCCGCTCCGAGGCCCCCGCCCCCGCCCCCGCCCCCGCCCCCGGGCCCGTCTCGCCCCCGCTTCCGCCCCGCCCCTGGCCCGCCTCCGTCCCGCCTCCAGCGCCCAGCCTGCGGGCGCGCTTGTCTGCAAGATGAGCGCGTCTCCTCTCCCTGGCCGCCGCCTTTTTGATCAGTAGTACCTTGAAATGCCTGGAGCCTTGTTTAATAAGCTGATTTTCGTGCATTCTTTAAGAGACAAGCTTGTAGGTTGACAAGTCTTGTAATAGAAGATGTTATATGTTTTAATCAATATTTTTTTATGAGCCGTGATAGAAATGCTGAGCAGAGGAAGATTGTGCAAGGAGAATTAGTTTATTGATCTTATGAATTTATTTAGTATAAAGTATAAAAACGATTTAGTCATAAATTCCAAAGTAAAGAGTTAATCTTCCATTGTTACCATTAAACAATTTTTAAAATTCTGAGAAAATTGCACTTTGCGATTTAAGTCTCTTTGCAGAAGATTATTTCAATATTTAAATCATTTCCGTTTGTTCCAATTAATTGTGCAGAAGTATAAGGTTTACATGGTATGCATTATACATTCCAGTTTCTATAGGGCACAAGTTAATGCAAATCCTTACCTTGTTTAACTTGGCATAAAGTAACCTTTTGGGAAAAATAACCTGTTTTGATATCCTGGTTAAAGAAAGAGGAAAGGATAATAAGCGTGTAGGAGTCCTTGTAACCGTTCCAGAGAATGTGATCACGTTTTATTTGGAAAGATCACATTAATTTTGTTATACATACACAACGCCTTCCTCCAGCATCCAAAACAAAACACCATAGATTGGGTGGCTCAAACCACAATAATTTATTTTCTCACAGTTCTGGAGGGTGAAAGTCCAAGATGCTGGCAGAGAGAGCTTTCTGCTGTCTCTTGATGAGGTACTAATCCCATCATGAGGGCCTCACCCTCATGACTTTACCTACGCCTAATTATCTCATCTCCAAATACCTTGTTGTTTAGGGCTTCAACGTAGGAATTTGGGGGCAGGGGACACACAATTCAGTCCATAGCAAGCTATTATGTAATTTAAAATGTTGGTTTGTTTTGTACTTTGTTCTATGTAGGTGGGGACTAATTAAAAGTTTTGGTGATTTTTAAAAGCGATTTATCTTTTGCTAAAAGTAAGTGAAGTGAATTGAGGAAAATAATAGGTTAATTTTAGCTTTCTAATTATTTGAAGGTACAAGCTTCCTATATTTATAATCGAGGAAAAAATGTTAATCCAGAAAGCCATTTTTTAAACAACATTGAGATACTGCTGTTATTGTAAGTTGCGTGATGAATATTAAATTAGAATTTAGGTATTGTTTATAAACACTAATGTAAAATCTTTAAAGTTTGGGAAGATAGCCCTAGTTGAATAGATTTACATATGTTCTGTGTGTGTGTAAGTTTAAAGACAGGTAGAGATCAGCAAACCAGAAAGACCTAGATTTTCAGTTGCTTTATAACATCCCCTTTACATGCCTCTATTGAAAATATAGATCTGAAACATCTAAACCACAATACTTTTCATTTTCAAGGGGCTTCACATCCACTAACTCAAATTACTGAGCCATTTTGTGTGTAGTAGTAGTCAAGATTCTTGTTAGTTTTCTGGTATCTTTTGTGTGTCTCTCTTTTTGCCTTAATTTTTTTTTTAGAGCAGCTTCTTTTTTCATTTATAGGAAATTTTATGTGACATATAGCAAATATGTCTAAACTGATTTTCTTAGCCGCAAAGGATATAAATGAGTTCTCCATAATGTGGTTATGTTTTTGAGCTTTTTTAAATCAGTGAAACAATATAGGACAGGATTTTGTTTCTTGCAGGTTTTTTTCCCCGTTTTACTGGTAAAACATACAAACAACCTAAATACACTTTTCAAGGAATAAATTGATGCACAATAAGCCACCAATAAAGAAAACTTTGGATGTTTTTTTCCATTTTAAAATCGTGAAAGTACAAGTAAATAGGGAGAATATCAGCTTGTGATAAATGCCTTGTAGCACGAGAAGTTTCATTCCTGTTATCTTTGGCATTACAACTGAAATTTGCAGGAACTTTAAGGTGTGTGTTTAAAATTCAAGTTGTACTGTAAAGAGATTAATATTACTGAATTTGTCCACCCTATGTAATAATTCTTTTTATAGGATCTGGGTTGTGGTGGTGGTTGGTTGTTTTTTTGAGGGGTTGTGGTGGGAGGAAGGAACTTTCCATTTTAAAAAAGACTTTATGGTGAATTAGCTCAGGCATGTGAATATTTCTTAAGCGTGAAACACTTTCATTAAGGGATGAAGATCAACCTTCACCTAAGTGAATCAGCGTTTGTGCATTTTTCATCTTAAAGCCCAAAGGACATTTCTCATCTAACTGCAGCACTCTGTGAATTCTGGATATGGGTTAATGTAATTTTCTTGAGAATGAGACAGAGACCTAAATTTAAATTTATTGAGTTTCAGTAGCTGGAAGAAATACTTGCTGAGTAGCAAAGGATCTGTTGAATAAGATCGTCGTGTTTCTGTGTTTTTTGGCTAGCATTAATTTAAAACAATTTTCAGTATTGTGGATGTCCTTAATGATGTGTTTAAGTGTAAAGGAAATGAGTCAGTACCTTTGAGCTTGGTTTCTATGACGATGTGAAATTTTAAAAATGGCAGGCATATCTATTTTGGACAGGTTTTACACTATTAAAAAATGTAATTATTATTTTTCTTTAATACAAACTACAGATGCTTTGTTTAGTGTTTTATACAAAGAAAAAGAATTCTGCCAAAATTTTGATTTAGCTTAATTAGATCAAGTATTTATATTCTAGAATATGAGTCATTCTGTGCATACGTGGATAAAAAGCTTTATAATTGTTTATATTTAGTATTATAACTAAACTTTTACACAAGCAAAACAATAGGCAAATGGAATTTATCTTACAAAGGGAATTGCCATTTTCCGACTGTAATTATTCTGTGAATGCTTTTTGTTGAGATTAATTTCTGGGTTTTGCTGAACTTGTCTTGATACCAAGGATTATTAAGGTTAATATTAATGAAACAATTATGGAGGGAAATCTAAAAATTTTTTCAATAATTTTCCATAACATTTGGCTTAAAAAAAAATATAGACTTGAAATAGAGAAAGGAGCCACTTGTTAAGTATTTTACAGATTTAGAAACAGAAACCTTAAGAGCTTAAGTGTTTTATCTAATGTCTTTCCTGGAGCCAACACCCTAAGATCCTAGATCCTATCTCAATCCTACTTTCTCTTCCATTCTCTTTTGTTTGTACTGTACTTTTGCCCCTCAAACTGGTTGTTGTAAACTATTCTTTGTCTTTTTTTTGTCATCTTACCCTCTCATGTTAGAACATGAGTCATTTTCAGTTCTTTCCCCTTTTGAAATGTCTGACAGATCTACCTTTTCTCCATTTCCATTCTCACTATTCTGGCTGGGCCCTTACAATCTTACGCTGGGATTACTTTAATGACTTCTCAACCATGCTCCCTTTTCTAATTTGCTTATGTAAACTACTATTAAACTGATAGTTTAGGAAATGCTACCTTTTTTCCCATGTATTTTTTTCTGGCTCTGACCTTATGGTTTCCTGTTGGTTACTCGCATCAGCACATGTATCATGCATTTACTATTTTCATGATATCATAAAGAATTAGGAGAATGTGAAGATGCGCAGGACACAATACCCACCTCAGATAATTTGTTGTAAGGAGGTGGGGTTTAAATAAATCTGTGGTTCCTACTTAAGTACTTTATCATTCAGTTCAGGAGACTACATAAACACTGAGAAGTTTAATAGAAAATAGAAATAGAAGTTTTATAGAAAAATAGTAATAATATATTTTGGGTTTTTTCCCTACAGGTTCCTGTTGCGTGTAAATCGTGTCCTTGTGGTTACATATTTATTAGCAGAAAACTTTTAAATGCAAAACACCCAGAGAAATCACCACCTTCTACAGGTAAATGTGAGAGTTTACCACATTTTTAGCTTTTTTATGTAGAAATTTAAAATTAATTTTCATGAATTTACTATTTACATTTTTGTTGAAGTTAAAAATTAAAATCTATTGAAGTATGCCTTTGCTTTTTATTATCTATTGGAAATTAGCTGGTGACATTAGTTTGCTGTTCATTCCATTTAAATGTTACCTCCCTTATAATGCTGATAAAGCTTGTAACAAATTTTCTGTTTTTTAGTTTGGAGGATGGAGAGCCATTGGAGAATTTTAAGCAAGGGAGTGACCTGGTCTGATTTTTTAAAAATTTTTAAATAGTTTAATTAAGGTATAATTGACTTTCAATAAGTTGCACATATTTAAAGTATACAGTTTGTTTTTGTCATATGTTTATACCAGTCAAACAATCACCACAATCAAGATAATGAACATGTTCATAATTTCGAAAAGTATTCTAGTTCCCCTTTGTAATCTCTCCTTCTTGCTACCCCCACACCTAGATAACCACTGATTGATCTGCATTCTGTCACTATTCCAGAACTTTATAAATGGAATCATACAGTATATACTCTTTTTTTTGCCTGGCTTCTTTCACTGAGCATAATTTAAGATTCAGCCATCCTGTTGTATATATCAATAAGAATTCATTCATTTTTATTGCTGAGTAGTATTCTTTGTATGGATATGCCACGATTTGTTTATCTGTTCACTGGTTGGTGGACATTTGGGTTTTTTCCTCTCATAGTGCTGGTAAAATTTGTAATAACTTTTAAGTTTTTTTTAAAATTAGTGACTGGGAAAGTGTAACTTGATTTTGGTGTGAATATAAGTTTTAGACATAGTGGTTATTTTTTATAATTCTCTGATTTAAGAGTATCTAAAAAGTAATTTTGTTTGAATTTTACTTTCCCATTAATGTACACAAATAGGATTTATTCAATGGATATATTTATTAAAAGATGAAATTTTGTTACTTTATTCTTTGATAAAATCAGAACTTCATGCACTAATGATCCCCAGATAGGAGTAGATTGATTACAGATATCCATTGAGCACCTTCTATGTGCTGGGCTCTGTTCTAAGCCGTAGGTGTAAAGTAATGAATGCATCTACTTTGTAGGCAGGTTCACGGCTGTTATGGAGCTTACATTGTTATGGGCATTTACTTGTGAACAAGTAAATAGGTGGAATATCAGCTTATGATAAATGCCTTGTAGGAAATTAAAATTAAGTGCTGGTCTAGTGTGTGACTAGAAGGCTACTTTTGATTGAGTGGTTGGAGAAGTCCTCTTTGAGAGGTGACATTTAACTTGAAACTGAATAGGAACAAGGGCTAGCCATGGTAACAGCAGGGAGAATCATAGCAGTCTTGATAGATGAAATAGCAAATGCAAAAATTCTGAGGCAGAAAAAGTGTGGTATGGTTTAGAAACAAAAAGGTCAGTGTGGTTGCAGTGTAGACAGTAAGAGCAGGAGAGTGTGGGAGATGAGGCCAGAGGGATAGGCAGGGGCCAGATTATGCAGGGCTTTGTAAACCAGAGTAAAAAATTTAGATTTTGTTCTTAAAATGTGAGGAGAAACTATTCCTAGGATGTGGAATGGGGCAAGGGGAAGGTGGCATGCTCTGATTTGCCTTTTAGAAAGCTCATTCTGGCTGCTGTCTAGATAATAGTTTGGGCGTACAAGATGGAAGTGGGCTGTTACAATATGTTAACTGAGTGAGGATGCCAAGGGTGGTTATAAACGCAGATAATTCAAGAATTATTTATGTTTATGTCTGTGAGAGGTCTCTTTATCCTCGGTTATATAGAGGTGGCAGGAAAGTTGTTTAATTCAATTTCTTCCTCTGTCTGAGTTAGCTCCCTTTCATCATGAGAATGGACTTAATTTATTGGCTCTTAAAGGCTGTTGTCTGGATTGGTTATGTAAGAGTCATCCAGAAAGCTTGTTTAAAATGGATTCCTGGGTTGTTTCTTTTTAAGATTGGCACCTGAGCTAACAACTGTTGCCAATCTTTTTTTTTTTTTTTCTGCTTTTTCTCCCCAAATCCCCCCAATACATAGTTGCATAGTTTAGTTGTGGATCCTTCTAGTTGTGACGTGTGGGATGCTGCCTCAGCATGGCCTGATGAGCGCTGCCATGTCTGCGCCCAGGATTCGAACCAGTGAAATCCTGGGCCGCCAAAGCGGAGTGCGAGAACTTAACTACTCAGCCACAGGGCCGGCTCCCATGGATTCCTGGGTCTTATTCCCTAAGAGTTTGATTCAGGTATGGGAACCCTGGAATGATTCATTCATTAGATATGCTGGAGTGGCATATCAGCTCAGTTCTGAGTCTTCAAAATGAGTAAGATATGGTCCATGCCCCTAGTGGGACAAGTGTGTATCTTTTTTTTTATTCAACAGATATTTTCGAGCCCCTTCTATATACCAATGATTCAGGTGAGAAATGAGGTAAGGAAGAAATCCAGCAAGGACACAGAGAAGGGACAGATGTTAAGTGTTAAGGAGTCAGAATCATTTCAACCAGAGGGAAGAATTTAGAATGATTCCCAGATTTCTGACTTGGATTACTGATTGGAAAGGGAATATAAAAGAGAAGATAAGTTTTGAGAGACAGATAAAGAATTTAGTTTTGGATGTAGTTGTGAAATATCATTCGTGTGTGGTTTTTTTCTTCCCAGTTGGACATATAGTCTGAAGCTCAGGGAATAGCCTCAGCTAAAGATAAATCCCTTTTGAGCCATCAGGGAATAGAGATGGTAGGTGACATCGTGGAAATGGATGGGTTTGTGCTACGGAGTCTGTAGGGTACGAAGAGGAAGAGTTCAGTGACTGAAGTCTGGCAAACTTCAATCTTAAAGGGTGGAAGTGGGTAGGGAGGTTAGGTCAACTGAGAAGAAATGTCACCTGTAGAACAGCCAACAGAGTGATGTTACATAAGTCATGGTGATGAGTGAGAAGCAATTCATTATTGTTTTACATTTAGGTTCCTAAGATTCTGTTGTTTAGTAAGTGTCTTTGTGACCTTGAAGTGAAGACGAAACTTTGAAGCCTAGAAATCCCAGGGAGAAGGAAGAGTAACCAGCAAAAAAATTCCAGAAAGAATAGTTAGAAAGGATGGAGAAACATCAGAGACAGACTGTGCCGTAGAAACCAAAGGAGGAAAGGTTTTTAAGGAGAAGGCTTAAGAGTATTCAAAGCTTGGAAAACAGTTTGATATTTCAGACGTGGGGTCAGAAGACCTGGCTTCAGATTTGGATGCCAGTTTTGTCACTGGCTAGCAAGTTAATTAACCTCCACAAGCAGCTGCTGTTTGTGTATAAGATAGATTTATAGTACCAATCTTAGAGGAGTGAAATATAAAGGAAGTACGTATGAAAATGTCTACTGTAAACAAAGCTTGGTATGTTGTAGGTGTTCAGTAAATATTCATTTTTACAGTTAAATTTCCTGAAAGTAAGATTTACCTTGGATAGTCCATAGTAAGGGAATTGAGAAGAGTATAGTTTTTAAAATCTCTACAGTTTATGAAGTTCTTTATGAATGTTGTCAGTGGGATCTAGAACATTTCAGTTTAAATAAGCAGAGAATTTATAGAAGAAAAAATGAAAATGGATACTATGTATCTGGAAAGATAGTCAGCTTTGCTAATAATCAGGGAAATGTAGTTGAAATAAAGGACCGTTCTTTTTGCTCACCTTCTGACAAAAATGTAAAGGATTTCTAAGTGCTTTTATGAGTATGGCAAAATGAATAGTCTTATACTAGTGGTGAGAGTATAAATTGGCACAGTCTTTTTGGAGAACAATCTGACAGCAGTTGTTAAAAGTTTTAAATGCACGTAGCCTAGAATCTAGACCTCTTTATCAGTAGGTCTGTAGCCGAGAGATATA
>NC_060279.1:44269767-44418366 GCF_021613505.1 Equus quagga | reverse complement strand
ACAATAAAACATTTACTAGAATCTAGACCTCTTTATCAGTAGGTCTGTAGCCGAGAGATATAATTGTTTATGATACACAATAAAATATTTACTAGAATCTAGACCTCTTTATCAGTAGGTCTGTAGCCGAGAGATATAATTGTTTATGATGCACAATAAAATATTTACTAGGATTTTCAGGCAACACTGTTTATAGTAGCAAAAAGTTAAGCCAAATATCATAAGTAGGGGAATGGTTAGTTAAGTAGGGTACATCTTTTAGGGAACAACGGTATGTGCTGATTAGAAAGAATGATGCAGATTTTTAGGTACTGAGTTGGAAGAAATCTTTAAAACTATTTTAGAAAAAAGTGCAAAACAATACTTGTATGAACTTTTTTTTTTTTAAGATTTTATTTTTTTGCTTTTTCTCCCCAAAGTCCCCTAGTACATAGTTGTGTATTCTTCGTTGTGGGTCCTTCTAGTTGTGGCATGTGGGATGCTGCCTCAGCGTGGTTTGATGAGCAGTGCCGTGTCTGCGCCCAGGATTCGAACCAACGAAACACTGGGCCGCCTGCAGTGGAGCGTGCGAACTTAACCACTCGGCCACGGGGCCAGCCCCTGAACTTGATTTTTACAAAATTTTTTTTCTTGTGATAAGTGCTTTTAAGATTTACTCTTAGCAACTTTCAAATATGCAATACAGTATTATTAACTATAGTCACCATGCTGTACATTACATCCCTGTGACTTATTTATTTTATAACTGGAAGTACCTTTTGGACCCCTCTTCACCATTTCACCCACCTCCCCAACCTGCATCTCTGGCAACTACCAGTCTATTCTCTGTAACTATGAGCTTGGTGTTTTGTTCTTTTTTTTAATTCCACATGTAAGTGAGATCATATGGTGTTTGTCTTTCTCTGGCTGACTTATTTCACTTAGTATAATGCCCTCAAGGTCCATCCATGTTGTTGCAAGTGGCAAGATTTCATTCATTTTTATGGCTGAAGAATATTCCATTGTATATACACACACCACATTTTGCTTGTCCATTCATCTGTTGATGGACACTTAGATTGTTTCCACATCTTGGCCATTGTAAATAATGCTGCAGTAAACATGGGAGTGCATATATCTTTTTGACTTAGTGTTTTTGTTTTCTTCAGATAAATACCCAGAAGTGGAATTGCTGGATCATATGGTAGTTCTATTTTTTGTTTGTTTCTAAAACCCCACAAAATGATTCCTACATGTAGTTATTAATCAGTAAATGTATAGATGGATAGATCACTGGATATCAAGGAAGATTTATTTGCATAGTTAAACATTTAAAACAAAAAAGAGAACCATCTTTAAAGCTCAAATTGCACTTATTTTAAAAGTGAAATCAAAGCTATAAAAGATAATTTTAAATTTCAGTTTGTGGAAAACTCTTAGTTATTATTGTAACTTTGTGACATGCAGGAGGAAAATAATCTAAGTAAAATAGATTTATCTAGGTTTGGATTGTTCAAAACTCAGGTTTTTCAAGTATATTAATTATCTTTGTATCTTTATAACATACATAGAAATAAGGAAGTAGGACAGTAAAATTATATAGACCTTTGTCTAGCTGAAAACACATATAAATAATCAAAATCTATTATGGAAATGAAGAGAGTTTTACAAGTTTAAAATTAATTTTGGTCAGAGGAGGAGATGAGTATTCCAAATAAAACTGTATTAAGAAATGTTCAGTGTTTTGTACGAGTGCATAGAACCTCAAGGCAAAATATTCTTTGACGCCTTTCCAAATGAGTTAGGTATGTGTTGTTTCTTTTGTCCTTTTTGGGGGGCCAATATTAAACGGAGATACATTTTTTGAAATTAGCTGTCTTGTTTATGTAGAATTTAATTTCTAAATTGAATGGTTGACTGAGATTTTAAAAAGTAGCCTTGAGATTAAGTCTTAAACTGTCAATTTGAAGATATTTCTTTAAAAAAGAGATGAAAGGAAATATTGTATTTCCTAAAATTGAGAGTATCTCAAAGGACCAAACCTTGAGCACTGTAGTAGTTATTCAAATATTTGATCAGTCTGTAACTACTGTAGTAGTTATCTATTTAAATATTTGGTCAGTCACCAAATACTGACAGAAGCAGTTTTTGGTGAGAACAAACCCAGTTTGTTCCAAATCTTTTAATTTGGTTTTCCAGATGGGTGTTCTGGCTGGTTAGTAATCTTAAGGATGCCATTTTGCATTTAATAACCATGGATATATCTTTTTCCTTTTAAAAATTTTAATTATAAAAACTATAAAGAAAAACTGAAATTCTAGATGAGATACTAGTTTATAAAAGACTTCTGAAGGTAAGAAAAAAGATTTAAAAGTAGGAAATTGGAATAGCTTATTAATATTTAACTGTGTATTTCTCAGTGGGTATAAGCTTTAGGTTAAGCTTAGTCAAATAACCTCCTTATTTTTCATTAGGGGAAGGAAAAAAGGGACAAAAAAAATTAAACCTAAACTTACTTTTCAAATTATTTTCTAAGATGAGTTAACAGGCACAGGCTGATAAATAAGCAAAAAAGTCTATAAATGACATATTCACTTTTAGTTAAGGGGAAAAAAATGGAGAAATGATTATCACCAGTTCCTTTTATAAATCCAAAGTGATTGAGCATTAATTTAGAAGTAAGTGATCCTCAACTCAGAATTGCTTGACAATGAAGGTTTGGTTTTATTTCAGAAAACATTATTTCTTATATGCTAATCACTTAAAATTGCTATACGTTTCATATGCACAACATGTTTTTTATGTAGTTTTTATTTTGCCTTTTGATGAAGAAATGCATAACTTCATCTCTGCATCTGTACTTTTAGGTTCTTAATCATATGGTTTATGTAATGATATCTATATTTATATTTAAGACTTTTTTTTAAATAGAATCCTCTGATTACTTCTAATTAAGACTGACTGATTTTAGGGCTGCTGCATAGCTGTCATACTAAGATTTCTTTCCATTGTACTCCAGGGATAATCTCACTTTTTCTTAGATAGTATTATTTCTTTTAACCCGTGTGTGTTTATTTCTGAAACAAACTTTCCAGAAATTGTTTCACACCTGGAAAAAGTTTTCATAAGAGAGAAGAGGTGGTACGTTTCCTCTCTCCCATTGTGAAGAATGCGTTTCCTTTGCACTCACACTTAAATGTCATTCTCATTCTTTGCTACTCAGTGAGTCCTTTCCATCTGAAGGCTCAAGTCTTCAGCTTAGGGCAATTTTTACCTGTTATTTCTTTTTCTCCATTCCTTTTTTTTTTTCTTTCTGGCATGCTTATTGGATGATATTATCAGGATCACCATCCACAGAAAACCTGACTGACATGGGACTGGACAGATAGTTTACTTTTCCTGTTTGGTGAAGAAAGATGAAGTTGGCACTACAGGACCAGTGAGTCAGTGATGTCATCAAGGACCTAGGCTCTTCTCTTTCTTCCATCCTGAGGCTCTCATCCTCCTTGTTACAAGGTAGCTGTTGTACTTTGAGGCATCCCATGAGCCTTCCAAGCAGGAAGAAGAGGGAAGGGCAGAGAGATAAAGGGGCATGCCAGCCATGCTTATGCCCTTAAAGAAAAATCTTTCTGAAAACCTTACCCAATTCCACTGACATGTCATTGGCCAGAACTAAATTTCATGGCCACTTCACTGCAGGAGTCTTGGAATGTGTATATCTTAGCTAGGCACCTTGCCTTCTTGAGCAGAACAAGATTCTCTTCTTGATGAAGAGGGGGAAGTGAATGTTGGGTGGATAATTAGCAATTACATCATAGATAATTATTAGATTTGTTGGATTTTTCCTTCATTTCTCTTCATTTACTGTCACATATTCTCTCTCTTTGTCCTTTTGCCTTGTTCCAGGAAATTTCATTGATTTCCCTTTCTAGATCTGTATTTCTGTCTTCAGACACGTCCATTATTTAGCTTGTCTTTTGCGCTTTAATTTTTAGCAGTTCATCTTGTTTTCTGATTTCTTCTTTGATAAAATCTTATTTTTATCATATCTTTTATTGTGGTAAAATATATGTAACATAAAATTTAGTATTTTAACCATTTTATGTATACAATTCAGTGGCATTAAGTACATTAATATTGTGTACTTAACTATCACCACTGTGCATCTCCAGAACTCTCTTCATCTTCCCAAACTGAGACTCCATATCCATTAAACAATAGTTCCCCGTTCCCCTTCCCTACTGCCTCAGGTAGCCACTGTTCTTTCTGTGCCTGTGAATTTGACTACTGTAGTTACCTCCCATAAATGGGATCATGCAATATTTGTCCCTTTGTGTCTGGCTCATTTCACTTTGCATAGGGTCTTTGCAGTTCGTGCATGTTGTAGCATGTGTCAGAATTTGCTTCCTGAATAATATCCCATTTTATGTATATATCACATTTTGTTTATCTATTCGTGCATTGCTGGACGCTTGAGTTGCTTCCACTTTTTGGCTATTGTGAATAATGCTGCTAATGAGCATGAGTGTACAAATACCTGTTCAGTTCCCTGCTTTCATTTCTTTTGGAGATATGCCCAGAAGTGGAATTGCTGGATCATATGATAATTCTCTGTTTAATTTTCTGAGGAGTTGCCACATCTTTTTCCATAGCTGCTGCACCATTTTACATTACCACCAGCCACGCACAAAGGTTTTGGTTTCTCCACATCCTCACCAACACTTATTATTTTATGTGCTTTTGATAGTATCCATCCTAATGGGTATGAAGTAATGTCTTGTGATTTTGATTTGCATTTCCCTAATTATTAGTGATATTGAACATCTTTTCATGTGTTTATTGGCCATTTGTCTCTCTTCTTTGAGAAATGTCTATTGAAGTTCTTTGCCCATTTTTTAATTGAGTTGTTTTTTGTGATTGAGTTGTAGAACCTGTTTTTGTTCTGGATGTTAATCCCTTATTTGATAGATGTTTGCAAACATTTTCTCCCATTCCATGAGTTGCCATTTTACTCTGTTGATAGTGTTCTTTCATGCACAAAAATTTCTAATTTTAATGAAGTCCTAGTTGTCTATTTTCTTTTCTTGCGTGTACTTTTCGTGTCATATCCAAGAGATCATTCCCAAGTCCAATGTCATGGAGCTTTTCCCCTGTTGTTTTTCCTAAGCATTTTTGTAGTTTTAGCTGTTATATTTAGGTCTTCAATCCATTTTGAGTTAGTTTTTGTATATGGTATAAGGGTTAATTTAATTTTTTTTGTGTGTGGATAGCCAGTTTTTCCAATACCACTTCTTGAAAATACTGTTCTTTCCTCCTTGAATTGTCTTGGCACCGTTACTGGAAATCATGTGAATATACGTTTGAGGATTTATTCCTGAGCTCTCTGTTTTATTCTGTTGGTCTGTATGTCATATGGCAGTCCACTTTTTTGATTACTATAGCTTTGTAGTAAGTTTTGAAATCAGGAAGTGTGAAACTTCCAACTTTGTTCCTTTTCAAAATTGTTTTCCCTATTTGGGGTCCTTTGAGATTCCATATGAATTCTAGGATGGAATTTTCTACTTCTGCAAAAGAGTCTTATTCTTAATGGTATAATCTCCTCTCATATCTCTCTGAAGGTATGCATTAGAATGTTAGAAAATATTTTTCTTGTTTCCTGAACTACCTGTGTTCCTCCTGTTTTATCTTGTTCCTTCTCTCTCACACTTTGTTTTCCTCAAATAGCTGATAATCCTTAATTGTTGATATTTATAAATGAAGGACTTCATTTATCACTGTAGATAACTTGCATGAATATCCTACACTGTTTTAAAGGTCTTTTTTTTTTTTCTGCTTTTTCTCCCCAAATCCCCCCAGTACACATTTGCATATTTTAGTTGGGGGTCCTTTTAGTTGTGGCATGTGGGACACTGCCTCAGCGTGGCCTGATGAACGGTGCCATGTCCGCACCTGGGATCCAAACCAGCGAAACCCTGGGCCCCCAAAGCGGAGCATGCCAACTTAGCCACTCGGCCGTGGACCGGCCCCAGAAGGTCTTTTTTGACACCAGATCTCTTTACTGTATAATCGGGAGGAGCTTATTGGCAGGCTTTTAGATGTAAATTAGGTGAGCTGGGGGCAGCTGTTGAATTCCATGATTGCCAAAATAAGGAAAGCTTCGGTCTAGGGCAGAGTGTGGAATCCCTTAGAGTATTTCATTTTTATGAGGAGCTGCCTTTGTTTGTTTGTTTCTTCTTTTCTGTGTCGTGGAGGTTCAAAGTTATCTTAAATGTTGCTTAGTTCACGAGAGAGCTTTACTTCCTTATGTCAGTTGCTCTGTATACACAGGCCCAACTGTTCAGCAGTAGTCCTAAACGTAGTTATTCTGATGATCACCTTGTGGCCTGTTCTCCCTTACTGTACTGTTTGTCCTGTCCTGGGAGTATCTTTGGGAAGAACAGCTCTCCCTTCTATAGGAGCCATCTCTTATTCCTGTTTTGGATTACAGTTTGTTCTATTCTGGTTTCTTAATCAGAATCTGTCAGCCT
Organism: Equus quagga; assembly: GCF_021613505.1. Taxonomy (NCBI): domain Eukaryota; kingdom Metazoa; phylum Chordata; class Mammalia; order Perissodactyla; family Equidae; genus Equus; species Equus quagga. The sequence goes on along the minus strand of NC_060279.1, from coordinate 44,411,860 downwards.
GTCAGTTTGCTGAAATTCTGTAGTTTTGGATCATTAATAGTACCCTTTCCTTGTTTCCAACTCTGCAGATTTATTTTCCTTTTTCCCTTTACTTTTTACCTATGTTTTAGTTTCATTTCAATGGTATCGTGAGAAGGTGGTGATATAAATGCATGTGCTCAGTCTGATTTTATTTATTCATCACCACTTACTATGAGTAGGTAACGTTCTAGGTTCTGTGAATAAGATAGACAAAGGTGTCCCAGCTTTCATAGAGATTATATTTGGATGGGGGGGACATATTGAGCATATAATTAAAAAAACGACAGCTTATAGTAGTAGATTATAGTAGTAGTAGTAGATTCTAGAAGGTAACATGGGCTGGGGGGGTTCTGGGGGTGACCTATAAATTGACAGCTGAAGGAAATAAAGCCTGTCTCGTGAAGAGCGTTGGGAGGAGAGCTTTAGGCAGAAGGATTAGCAAATGCAGAGACTCAAGGAGAGGAAGGAGCCTGTTTTATTAAAAGGAAAGCATGTCTGGGGTGCAGTGAACAAAGTGGCTAATGGTGTCAGATGAGATTGGAGAGAGGTGTCAGTTCTTGTAGGGACTTGGAGTCTTTGGTAAGGAAATTTGACTTTATTTTAAATATGGTGAGAACCAAACGAAAGGTTTTAGAAGGGGAGCCATACAGTTTGTTTTTGTTTTTGTTTCTAAGATAATTTTGGCAGCTCTGTAGGGAATGTATTTGATTTGGATGTTGCCCGTGGAGGTGGAGAAAAATGAAGAAATTGTGGATGTATTTTGCAAGGAGTATCTTTGGACCTTTGGATGATGTAAGCTTCAGTAAACTGAGCCACAAATGACAAGTTATTTGGCTTGTCCAACTGGTTGGTGCTGTTTACTAATATAATGAAGGTTGGGGGAGGAACAGATTTGGATGAAGGAAAATCAAGAGTTATTTTATTTTATTTTTCCTGAGGAAGATTCTACCTGAGCTAATATCTGTTGCCAATTGACCTCTTTTTGCTTGAGGAAGATTCTCTCTGAGCTAACATCTGTTCCAGTCTTCCTCTCTTTGTATGTGGGTCGCTGCCGACGAGTGGTGTAGGTATGTGCCTGGGAACTGAACCTGGGCTGCTAAATCAAAGTGCACCCAGCTTAACCGCTAGGCCACGGGGCCGGGGCCAGCCCAAGAGTTATTTTTTGATACATTTGAAATGCTTGTGATAGAAGGTGAAGCTGTAGGTAGGCAGTCTAGAACTTTGGGACGAGGTCAGAACTGAAAGTATAAATTTAGAGCCATCATAACAATAGTGTTTATTGTTTTGGGTCTATAGATTATCTAGGCAGAGTGTCAGTAAGAGAACAGGGCTTAGGGCAGAGTCGTGAGGCTTTCATATTAGAAATGAAGAGGAGAAGACAGCAAAGAAGATGGCTGGTGAGATAGGAAACCTGGAGAGCCTGAAAATCAAGTGAAATAATTTCAAGGACAAGAGTAGTCATCTTTGTTGAATTTTTGAGAGATGATATTAAGATGAATAAAGAGCAATGTCTGTTGGATTTGATAACAGATTTTTGTCCTTCTTGATGATCATTTTCATTGTGTTGGAAACTATACTGGAGTAGATTGATGAGTGAATGGGAGGTGAGAAACTTAAGGCAGAAAGTACAGGTTCCTCTTTTTTGAGAACTTTGGCTGTGAAGAAGGTTGCAGAGATGAGTGGGTAGCTGGAGGAACAAACCTAAATTCAGTGTCAAACTTTAAAAGGCATACTATAAAAAGCTTTACCTATTACTATTTCTTTCAACTTTTTTTCTTTGAGAAATTCTAAGGATACGCATGAGTGGAAAATGGCCAACCCTGACCCATCCACACCCACATTTACTCCTTCCCTTACATATTATTTTTAAGCAAATTTCATATAGTTTCAGTTATAAATATTTCATTCTGTTTTTAAAAGATAGACCTTTAAAAACATAAGCACAGTAAAAGATTAACAATAATTCCTTAATATCAGTGTCCAACTGGTGTTGAAATTTTCAGGTTTCTCATAAATGGTCTTAAGGCTTTTAGAAACAGATTCCAAATGAGATCCACACATTGCATATGGGTGCTATCTTTATTTATTTATTTATTTGAGGAAGATTAGCCCTGAGCTAACATCTGCCGCCAGTCCTCCTCTTTTTGCTGAGGAAGAGTGGCCCTGAGCTAACATCCGTGCCCATCTTCCTCTACTTTATATGTGGGATGCCTGCCACAGCATGGTGTGCCAAGCGGTACCATGTCCGCACCCGGGATCTGAACCAGTGAACCGCGGGCTGTCAAAGTGGAACGTGCAAACTTAAGCACTGTGCCGCTGGGCTGGCCCTGGGTGATATCTTTTCTTAGCTCTCTTTTTATCTATTTTCTCTTTTTTTCCTTGCAAATTATATGTTAAAAATCTCCATCACCTGTCCGTCTGGATGTGCTGTTTGTGTCTCCATGGACTTCTGTTTTTCCTGTGAATTGTAATTTGGATCTAAGGGCTTGATGAAATTCGATTTTTTTTTTTTTTTTTTTTTACAAGAGTACTTAATTAGGGAAGTCTTCTATCAGGAGGCACATAAATTCTGCTTTATCCCTGTTTTTGTGATGTTAGCAGCTGTTGATGTTTATTTAGTACTTAGATCCTTTAGTTCATTTCAGGTTGAAAATGGTGATACTCTGATTTTGTCACTCCTTCTTCATTTTTTTAGCTGCCGTAATTCTAAAATGAGAAACTTCCCTTCATTTGCTCTTTGGTTACCCAGTGAATGGTACAGTTCTAATAGAAAAGGCGGGCTACATGCTTTATTGTTTTTCTTTATTTAAGTTTTCAAAATGGTGAGTTGGTTCTTTAGCGTCTTCCTATGGTGACCAAGTAATTTTTGCTTTTGTTTTTGTGTTTAATGTCATGTACTCCTGGTTTTAAGTATATTTGATATGTTTCAGTCTGTTATAGTTACTGTTTTTATTGATGTTCGAATTGTCGTCTACTGGTCAATGGGAGCCTCTTCAAGTTGGCCATTGAGTCCTTTAACTAGACCCTGTTTTCCTTGATAACTTTCTTGCAATCAGGAATAATTAAACACATCATCTGGTATATATCTGATCTGAGACCTGGAATTAACTAATTCTCCAAGGATATGGTATTTGAAAATAACTGTTACATATTTTACTTAAATTTTTTTTTAACTTTACAGTAGCCTATTGAACATACTTATTTGACAGTCTTTTAAATTGTTCCCTTTAGTTCTTGGGATATGAATGTTCTTATTTGTTTTGCCTCTTTACTGTTGTGCTTTTAGGCATTTGGGAAATTCTCTTTCTTGCTTTTGCGTTCAGGTATGTATTAAAGCAAATTTTTGGTTTTTAGTTTGTTGTTTGTCTTATCCAACATTTTGATTTGTTTGGAGTGAAGGGGCTGGCTTCTTGCGTTACTTAATTAAATCACCATATTGACTAAAGTTCTCCTGTTGCTATTCCAGTTAGGGATTAACATGTTCCTAGAATGTCAGAAATGATGTCATCTGTGGCTAAAGTGAAAACTAACTGCTTACTTCCCTAGTGTTTTTATATTTGTTATGGATGCTTTCTGTTTGCTTTTTATTGGTAAGCTTAATATATTATGGTTAAGGTCAGTTTTGCTTTTGCATATTTGACATACTTCAAATCTGTAATTTGGGTAGGGGACAAAAAGAAATGGAATTTTTTTCCCTTTTCTAATACTTGACTATTTTTAATTGGAAGCAGAGAGAAGGAGAAAGGCAGAAAGGTCACTGTGAAATTGTGTGAACTTGTAGGGGTTGAAATTAAATGTGCCAAATAAAGAAACTTGTCTTCTGTTACAAGATTCCTCCTACCTATGTGTTAATGTGGATCTAAATTCCGTTGAATTTCTGTTTTTCCTGTGCGGGTGTGAGGGACATAGATGTTGTGGTTATCATTTTATAAAATATGCCAGCAGCAAACTCTAGTGCTATTTAGAAGGAAAAAGAAGGCATTGAGAACTTGGGCAGGTAGTGCTTGCTAAGCTCTAAAGTATATCACTTTTACTCGTCCGTACAGAAAACAAGCATGAGGCCAAGAGGAGGCGGACAGAGAGAGTTAGGCGAGAGAAGATAAATTCTACAGTAAATAAGGATTTAGAAAACAGAAAGAGATCTCGAAGTAACAGCCATTCAGATCATATCAGACGAGGAAGAGGAAGACCTAAGAGTGCGTCTGCCAAAAAGCACGAGGAGGAACGAGGTATGAACAAACCCAAGCAGGTTTTCCGAGGATGAAGTTTGTCTCAGATCTTCATTAGATGGTAGTGAAGAAAGTGTTTGGGAGGCACTGAACTCCTGGACTGAAATCACAATCATATTTTAGTTTGAAAGCATTTCCTCTGAGGTAGATGCTTGTTAAAAAACACAGAAATTTAATTCTTACTGGAAAGCTAAAGGCTTAAGTAAAACTCACCTTGCTATAAACTAATAGAGTTCAGAGATGATAATTTGTAAATGGCTTCTGGAGAAGCCTATTAAAATGACTGTACTTTGGAGTTTATTTTGTTTTTTTAAGGATAAATCTGAGTTCTGTTCAGACTTATTTCAAATTGTTATACTATGTGCTTTAAAAATTTACTATTGAAAGTGTTCCTCAGTATGAGTTTTTAGATTGGTTATTGTGTCCTTCCTACTTTGAAGCAGCTTTTAGATAGTTAGGTAAATTCCCCTTGGTCCAAAATGCGTTTATATTTCTCCTTACGTATCTTCTCCTTTCTTCTGATAAGTAATGTGTCTACCAATAACTTGTTTTTAACCATACTAAAGCTTTAGCTTCTCTTCTTTGATTTATACATCTTTTAAAAAGCTTTTTATTATGGAAAATTTCAAAGATTACACAAGAGAAGAGAGAATAGTATAATGAAACCCCCATGTGCCCATGATTATCTTTTTAAAATTGAGACTTTGAAGCCAGTTATTAATGAAAAAAAAGGATAGTTGCTCTTTTTAATTCTTTAAAAACCTCTGCCAATATAATTTCTTCTTTAGTGAAATGTGTTTATAATTTCTTATGTTATTTGTGAGTTATGCTTTGCTTTTTCAAGTAGTCAGTCTTAGGTATTCAGGTATTCAAGCATAAATGTAGATTTCTCGTATTTTAGATGCTGAGAATTTTTTACCCAGTCACCATTTCTGTCTGCTTTGTGTGCTTTTATTTACATAAAGTTACTGCTGCTGGGGAAAATAACTTCACTGGTATAGCTGTCCCTAAATTTTATCAAAGTTAAAGATTTTTTAATATTGTATGGCCAAAGGAATAGCGTTTATGTTGTATTTGACTGTATCCTATGAAGACCGTACTTAGATACACCTTAATTTCTTGGGTAATTTTATTGCTTTTTCTCTTTCCTTCTATTATACTGCTCTTCCAGAGAGTTTGAGTTATTTTCTCAATTTGAATGTGCTTTTTTAACAATGGGATGATCAGAAAATCTATGCAAAAGACTGTTTCCGAAGGAAACGAAAAGTCAAAGAGGAAAGAGAAAAGAGGGAAATACTGGTTGGCCTAGAAAGCAGAACATTCTTTTCAATTGAGGTAAAGGGAATATAACCCAAAGAATGGAGAAGGAATGCTTCTGGTGGTGCTTGAGAGGAGATGAGAAAGCAGATGATGACAGTCTTTTATTGGGGAAATGAAGTTGATAGAGTTATGCTAGGACTCTATATATGCAGATTTGAACTTTTATTTCATGTTAACTTGAAAAAAGAAGATTTATTTGGCTGTAAGTTTTTGTCAGGTATTTTCAGTTTATTATAGAAAAGTTTTAAGAAAGCTAGTTCTAGAGTAAGATATGCTTTTATTTGCTTTTAGTACAAACAGGAAAGTGCTCAAGGCAATTTTTGGAGAATAAACTGGAATCTCTTAAGGTAGGCCCAGGGGAGTGAGCAAACTTTTTCTGTAAAGAGCCAGGCAATAAATATTTTAGGCTTTGTGGGCCTTACAGTCTTTGTCGCAGCTGCACTGCTTTGTCGTGGTGGCTGGAAAGCAGCCATAGACAATATGTAAATGAATGTGCATGGCTGTGTGCCAGTAAGACTTTATAGAAACAGGTGGTGGGCCAGATTTGGCCCCTGGGCTGTATTTTTGCCAACCCTTGAGGCAGACCATGTTTTCTAAATATAATGCGGATAGAAAATATGAACTTTTGAAATATCTGTATATTTTAGAATAGACTTCTTTGATAGGTTTCTTAGTGTTAAGTAATTAGTTTAAATCAGTTTTGATTCCCTCTTCATAGGCAGTTGAAAAATTTGAAGCAAGCTTTACTTTTATTTTAATAAGGAAAACCTGACAATGTGTCTGAAAACATGTTTTTAATTGACTTTATTGTTTTCTGTATTTTGAAAAAGAGTAGGAAAAAGAATGGAAAAGGAAAGCTTGTTAGACACCTAGATAATAACAAATAATAAAAACAAACCTTTAAACTTAACAATTTTTGGTCAGTTTAAGATGTTTTTATATGTGGGGAGTATGATTATCCTGGATATTAGTAATGTAGGGGTGATATTTTAACTGATTAAAGTATATTCTGCAATTCTGAGTGTTTTATTAGTGAACATATAGAATTAATGTAGACTTCAAGTTAAAGATGGTGGATTGAATAAAAACATCTAGCTCTGTACCCTACCAGATCCTAGTAAAATCACAGTAAAGGGATTTTTTTTTAAAGGGCAAAACCCCCAAGGACAAGGAATGGAAGAGGCAGCAAAATTCCAGGAGGTGAAAACTGTTTGAGGAGACCCATGAAACCTAATTGTAAGCTCCTTTGGGGAGAGCTAAGAAAGAAGCTGATTTTTATTACACAATTGCCTTAAGGCAGGAATTTGTGTGTCAGTTATGTCTGGAAGTGTAGAGGTGAAGGTGAAGCTAAAAACAAGATTGTTTGGAAGTCTCTTTTTTTTTTTTTTTAAAGATTTTATTTTATTTTTTTCCTTTTTCTCCCCAAAGCCCCCCGGTACATAGTTGTGTATTCTTCGTTGTGGGTTCCTCTAGTTGTGGCATGTGGGATGCTGCCTCAGCGTGGTCTGACGAGCAGTGCCATGTCCGCGCCCAGGATTCGAACCGACGAAACACTGGACCGCCTGCAGCGGAGCGCGTGAACTTAACCACTCAGCCACGGGGCCAGCCCCTGGAAGTCTCTTTTTTAATAGCCCCCTAGGACTGTTTACCTCATCCTCCCTCCAAGTTTATCGTTTGGGAAAGATAAGATAAAACAGAGTTTCTGGTCTAGGGAACACCAGGCATCAGTGAGGGCAGGGGTACTATGTGAAGATCAGGAAGATTAGGTGAAAATTTGAGATGATAAATATTGAGTTCAGGCTTATTTTATATCTTTCAGGTAAGAGATTAGAAGTATCTTCTCTAGGATACCAGATACAGATACATTCATTTGGGATTTCACAAAGAAATGGCCCAGTCAGATCATCCTAAAGTGATGACCACAGTCAAGCTCCACATATGTGCATGAGCTAATTAACTTTTTTTGGTCCCGCTCCTAAACATGAGCACATTACCAAGAATTACCCAGATATACAGAAGAAAGCATCTAGTATCAAAGGCTAAGACCAAATCAACAGGGGAAAAAATAATTTGGATACAACAAGTTTTTGCAGGGAGAAGAAAAAATTAAAGCTATCATTAATATTCTTCGCAAGAGAAGATATTGTAGTCTTGAAACAAGAGTAAGATGATATTTAAAAGGAAATTGCAAATGTCAAGAATTTACCTGGAAAATGAACTTTAAAATGTGAATCTTGGGGCCAGCCCCGTGGCTGAGTGGTTAAGTTCGTATGCTCCGCTTCAGTGGCCTGGGGTTTCTCAGGTTCAGATCCCAGGCGCAGACATGACACTGCTCATCAAGCCATGCTGAGCCAGCATCCCACATAGCACAACCAGAAGGACCTACAGCAAAAATATATAACTATGTACCGGTGGGGCAACAGTTGTTAGCTCAGGTGCCAGTCTGTAAAAAAAAAAAGTGAATCGCCCAAAAAAGTGAACATATATATATATATGTTCATATGATTTGCAGAAATGAAAAACTTTAACAGAAGGCTTATAGACAAAATTGAAGAAATGTACCAGAACATAGAGCAATAGGAAAAGAGATGAAAAAAATAAAATGGGAAAGATAAGAAATTTAGAGGACCAGTTTGAGATCGACATCTGTAAATAATTGATGCTGCAGAAAATGAACATAGAAGATGGAGGAGAAGGAAGTCATCAATGAAATAATTTAAGAAATTTTCCCAAACCTGAAGGACGTTCAGTTTCCATGTTGAAATGGCCCACCAGATTCCCAGCCCAATGGATGGTTAAAAGTAGAGATTATACCAGAGCATTTCATCATAAATCAGATCTCTTTGGTTAAAGGGAAAATCCTTCAAGTGTTTAGAGAAAAAAGAATCAAATAATATTGGAATTAATACAGTGGGAAAAATACTACCCAGCCAGGAACAAACTATTTATATGTGAGCAACGTCAGTGAATTTAAAAAACATGTTGAACGAAGAAGCTAAACACAAAACAGTACATACTATATGATGCCATTTATATGAAGTTCAAGAACAGGCAAAATGAATCTATGGTGGTAGAATCGGAACAGTGGTTGCTGGGAGGGTGGGGAGGGATTGACCAGAAAGAAGCGTGAAGAATTTTGTATGTCTTGATTGTGGTGTGGGTTACATGGATGTGTATGTTTCTCAGAACTCATCCAATTGTACCTAAGATCTGTGTATTTCACTGTATGTAAATTGAGCAATAATTTTAAAAATAAAAAAAGGTATTGGGTTTTCTTTTTTCAAGATTTTATTTTTCCTTTTTCTCCCCCAAACCCCTTGGTACATAGTTGTGTATTGTTTTTAGTTGTGGGTCCATCTAGTTGTGGCATGTGGGATGCTGCCTCAGCATGGCCTGATGAGTGGTGCCATGTCTGCGCCCAGGATCCAAACCGGTGAAACCCTGGGCTGCTGAAGCAGAGCATGAGAACTTAACCACTTGGCCATGGGGCCAGCCCCAGTATTGGGTTTTCTTAACAGTGGCACCAGTAGTAGTTGGCAGACAATTTTTTGCCTTCGTGATCCTAGGGGGATATCTACTATGAGTTAGTGTAAAGGTTGACCAAAGATACTTTCTGACATTTAGGGTCTCAAAAAATTTGCTACCTGTACTCCCTTTTTCAGGAAGCTACTGCAGGATACATGTTATCAAAATGAAGACATAAACCAAGAAAGTATCTTGGGATCCGGGTCACAGGGTCCAACTCGAGAGAGATGAAGAGAATCTGCAGCATGGTGTTAAGAGATTCAAGATAACAGTTGTGTAACAGACCTGGAAAACAACCGTTTCAGATTGGAGCACATCAGATGACTTGGAGAGATTTCTTCAAGACGATAACATTGATATAATACATAATATGTCTAAAATTCTGAAAGGCACACATAACTAGGAGAGAGTTTGGGTTGAATTAGTAATGAAAACCTAAGCAAATGAAAAAAGAGAATCCCTTCAGGGAAAACAATGTGCAGGAAAAGGAAAATAATTTACATAGAATAATGTAAACATTGAATATTGATCTCCCCGAAATTGTGATATAATGGGGAGAGTGTGGTACAATACGTGGAAAACAACAAAATCCTAATTTTCCATGGGAGAAAGTCACTTAATAATGCCTAAAATCAAAAAACTAAAAAGTAACATCATATAAAAAATATTAGAGATAGAGACATAAAAACAAAAAGGAACAATTGAAGAAAAAAGTAGTTGCATTTGGAGAGTGGGAAATGTATATGGGGGAGGACTTCTGTTTTTATAGCAAGTTTGGTAAAAATGATTTGACTCTAAATTATGTGCATGTTTACCTTTGATTAAAAGGTCAAAACAAAATTAAAAAACAGGAAAAAGTAGAATCATAATAGAGCCTGAGAAAATTTGGAAAAATGTACACAAAGCTGTTAATTGTGACTTTAGCTGGCTCATGAGAAAATAGATGATTTTTATTTTCTTTTTTGTTTTTCTATATTTTTCAAATTTTCTACCATGGACTTGGATTACATTTGTAATCAGGAGGGGGAAAAATAGACATAAATGTTCATTATTCTTATTTTCTGTAGCAGGGCTAAGGTGAAGAAGTTAATATATTCATAAAGGCACCACTGATGTTCAGAAGGGACCATCTTTAGGGTGAGAAAATTCATTTTGACCAAGACAGTGAGCTCATACTAGTGAGGAGAAGGAAATGTTTGAGAGTCTTAGAAAAATGATGTAGCTATTAGACTATGTATAGAAACATACATCATTTCCATTTAGTCTTACAATTTAGTTCATGGCATTTCTATAACTCTTTTGTGTAATTTTTAAAAATTTTCAGTTCAGTAGCATACTTTATAACACAGTGTACACTGTAGTATAACGTATAATATTTGTCATTTAAAGAAATACTTGAAAGCTTTAAGTTTTTTTAAAAAAATTACTGCATCTACTGCCTTTATATTAAGCTTCCCCTTTTTCTTTTAACAGAGAAACAGGAAAAGGAAATTGACATCTATGCTAACCTCTCTGATGAAAAGGCTTTCGTGTTTTCAGTCGCCTTGGCAGAAATAAATAGAAAAATTATCAATCAAAGACTTATTCTTTGATATTTGTCTGAAAAATGTGTCGAAACTTTCTTCAGGATTACATCAGCAAATTCTCGAACAGTCACGGACTCTCAGGAGCGTTCTGACTGCATCAATAAGGGCCATCGATTGTTTTTTTCCCCCCTGTCATTTAGCCTGTGCCACATTTGGGAGCAAAACTCTAGGCTTGGACTGTTTTGGGATTTCCTTGTTTACCAAGGAGTGTTGTCAGTGTTTTGTGTTTGGGACATAAGTAAGTATATATTTACCACCCCTCCTCCCCCCAAAAAAACTGGATGGCTATTAAAGGATAAAGGGGTAGGGGTGGGAGTGGAAGTGTGAAAACTAGGGAGATAAAATGCTTAATAGTATTCGGGTTTGCCACCAGAGATGCAATATTTTAAATACTTTGAGAAAGAGTGACTTTTAAAAGTATATATTTCAGATTTTCAGCAGTAACAGATTGCATATATACAGTTCAATTACTTTTAGTAAATTGGCAATTGATATTTTATTGAATGGGGAATTAAGAATATAAACTGTAAATTTTGTCTTAAATTGATTTTTTTCTTGGCCTTTATTTTTATGACTTAAGGTATGAGTTGTATTTTGGGAGATACTTTCTAAACAGTTTGGAAGTTTGGGTGCTACATGAAGAAAAACGTTTAAGGATATATCATACTTTAGATATAAACACCTTGTTTTCTTGAATGTAATTTATTTATTGGTTAAAAAAAAAACTTTTCTGCTCTCAAGATGGTGCCTGTTAACCTAAACATAAAATATATTTATTACTTACAAAATATTTCTTAGATAGCCACTTTTAAGCAGTAATGTTTTATCTGAATGGGTGTTCATTTATACATCCTGATAATTATTTAAATTGTTACTTAACCCCACTCTGGAAGAAAAAAATAAATTTAATATTGAAATTAATAGATTAAATAGTGTGGTGTAAGCTTTTTGTTCTAGTGAAGTTTGTGAAATATATTTGACTCAATTTTTCTAGTGTTAAATGATATTTATAGTTGATTTATTTTGTACTAAATGTTTTTACATTTTTGCTTATCAATTTAATGATTAACATATTCAGACTTGACAGTAACTCCCTTATTTTAAGTGCTCCCCACCCCCAAAATCTGTTTGGAAGTCCTACCTTATTAGGGAAGGTAGTCATCAGTTAGACTTAGCCCTTACTTAAAAGAATTTCCCTTTCAGTTTCAGCAGTATCGTTGTCAGCTTCATCATGCATCTCTCATCCATCACTTCCCAAAAGAAAAAAGGTTTACCTTTTTTTCTACTTTATTTAAATGGTAGCCAGCAGAGGGAGCTTAAGAGGTACTCTAGGTAGAATGTAGAATTTTCCTAAGAATTCCTTTTCTCTCAATCCCCATATTTACCTGCAGGTACTAGTACAATTATCTTGTATACATTTTAAAGCCCTAGTAATAAAGTTTATTCCCAAGAATACTAGTGTGATTTTATTTTTGAAACATAAGAAAATAAAATTTAAAATTACAAATAACTTAAAAATTCAGGCAGAGTAAATTCACATTTCTTGAAGTTTTGGAAAAACTTTTAAAAATAATGATTAGTATGGCATGATATCTGTATTACTTCCTCAAAGTAATATGTCATGAGTATTTTTCCTGAGATAAGCATTCAAATTGAAAAGTATTTGACTTTCTAAACTCTGGTAATTACACTTGATTCTGTAATTCTGGCTGTAACAATGTCTTAGCAGTATACTTAATTTTTGCTCTCCTTTCAGCCTGCATGTTTATCCTTTAAATGTGGAGAAAGTAAGCTCTTTATACACTTCGTACAAAAGTATTCATCAAATTTGTTTGATTCTGCATACAAAAATATGCTCTAGATACAAGTCATCACACTGCCAAATGGAATATATTCTTCCCTAAAATATTTGTCTATCATTCTTTGAAACTCCTTTAAAATTATTATTTCCATTTTACCTTCTGGTTTTGATTTGATACCTTGTTTTCTTGCTAATTTTCTTTAAATTTCACTGATATTTTCTATCTTTTTGGCCTTTTATGTTTTTTATAAATGAATTGCTTATTTCACTTTGTACGTTTTTTATGTATAGCTGTTTTTTTTCCCTCTTTTACTACTGTTATTATAAGCCTTATTTTTAGTTTGGAGATATATATATCTATATATACACACACTTTTTTTTTTTTTTACCATTTCTAGTTATTCTTTTGTGCTGTTTCTACCCACTTATTTTAGTTTGTTAGTAGTGTTCATCACTCAAATATTACGACTATAATAATGAGTATCCTAACATACAAAATGAACTCTCCGGAATAACAAGTATGACACACATAATAGAGGCTGTAGGCTGAACCAGAATAATTCTTTTTACCACGGTCAAAAGTTTTCCTTCTTATTATTAAGGAATCTGTATTGTTCTCTTATTGTTGAGGGTCCCCCCCCCTTAATGTGTTATCAGTTTACAATCTGTATGCCTTTTAGTTTTTTTCCTTGCCTCATTGCACTGGCAAGGACTTCAGTACAGTGTTGAAAAAGAATGGTGAGAGAGGAGCTCTTTGCCTTGATTCCAGTCTTAGAGGGAAAAATATTCAGTCTTACACCATTAAGTATGATGTTAACTGTAGATGTTTATTGTAGAATAACCTTATCATATTAGGGAATACCCTTCTATTCCTGTTTGCTGAGTTTTTATCATGAACAGATGTTGCATTTTGTCAGACGGTTTTTCCATATCAATTGATATGATGTTGTTTTCCTTTAGATGTTAATATAATGGATTACGCTGATTGATTTTTGATGATTGAAGTCAGCCTTGCATTTTTGATATAAATCTTACTTGGTTGTGTTGTATTATTATTTTTATATATTGATGAATTCTTTGTTGAGAGTTTTTTACTCCTGTGTTCTTGAAGGATATTGAGCTATAGTGTTTTTCTATTGTCTTTGTCTGGCTTCGGAATCAGGTGATACTGGTTTCGTATAATGAGTTGGGAAGTATTTCATCCTTTTTTATTTTCTGGAAGAGATTGTGAGAATTAATATTATTCTTTAAATGTTTGGTAGAGTTTGCCATTGAAACCATCAGGGCCTAGAGATTTCTGTTGCAAAAGGATTTTACTAAGAATTCAGTTTCTTTAATAGTTGTTGAACAATTCCAGTTATCTGTTTGTATTTGGGAGAGTTTTGGTAGTTTGTGATTCTCAGGGAGTTGGTCCATTTCATCTAAGTTGTTGAATCTGTGTGTCTAGAATTGTTTGTAGGATTCCCTTATCTTTTTTCTGTTTTGGGCATCAGTGGTGTTCCCTCTTTCATTCCTAATGTTAGTAATGTGTGTCTTTTCTCTTTTTCTTTTTTTGTCGGTCTTACTAGAGGTTTTTTAATTGTATTGCTTCTTCAAAGAGCCAGCTTATGGTTTAGTGATACTCTCTGTTGTTTTTCTAATTTCCATTAATTTCTGCTCTTTATTTCCTGCCTTCTGCTTGCTTTGGGTTTATTTCTTCTTCTTTTTCTCGTTTCTTATGGTGGAAGCTTAGATTGTAGATTTTAAACTTTTCTAACTGAAGCATTTAATGCTATAAATTTGCCTTTAAGCAAAAACTGTATTTGCTTTATCCCACAAATTTTGTTGTGCTGGATTTTCATTTTTGTTCAGTTCAGAATATTTTCTGATTTTCTTTGACGTTTCTCCTTTAATTTCCAAGTGTTTGGAGGCTTTTCCACTTATCTTTCAGTTATTGATTTTTAGCTTAATTCCATTATCATCAGAGAACGTATTTCGTGTGATTTCAGTTCTTTTAAAATTATTTGAGTTTGTTAGGACCTAAGGATACAATCTGTCTTGCTAAGTGTCCGTGTGCATTTGAAAAGAATGTGGAGTCTGCTGATACTGTTCACTTCTGTATCTTTGCTGATTTTCTATTAGTGTTATCTATCACTGAGAGGAGTGTTGAAATCTCCAACTATAATTATGGATCTGTCTGTTTCTCCTTGTAGTTCTGTTGATTTTTGCTTCATGTGTTTTGAAGCTCTGTCTTTGGGTACATAAATATCTAGGAAAGTTATATCTTCTTGGTGAGTTGACCTTATTATTAAAAATTGTCTGTCTTTCTTCCTGGTAATTGTCTTTGCTCTGTAGTACTTGGTCTGATATTAGTACCTTATAACCAGTCTACTTTTCTTTGGATTAATGTATACATGGTACATCTTTTCCATCCTTTTACTGTTAACCTACCTCTATCATTATATTTGAAGTGAATTTCTTGTAGAGAGCATATAGTGCTTTATGTTTTAATTTTTCTGATGATGTCTGTATTTTTATTGGTTTATTTAGACCATTTGTATTTAATTACATGTTTGAATTTAGAGCTGCCATTTTATTGTTTTCTACGTGATTTCTCTGTTTGATATTCTGTTTGCCTTTTCCTGCCTTTTTTTTGATTTCTTGAATATTTTTTAGTATTTTGTTTTAACTATTGCATTTTTTTACTATATCTCCTTGTATAGTTTTTTTAGTGGTTGCTCTAGGTATTACCCTAAACTTTAACAGTTTACTTGAAATCCATATTTTACCAGTTCAAGTGGAACGTAGGTCCCTTTACCTTTTTCTGTTACAGTTGTCTTGTAAATTACAAAACCCACTGGATAGTGTTTTATATTTTGCTTAGAACTATTGTACATATTTTTAAGAACTCAACAGCCCATTATATTTACCCAGATATTTGTCATTTCTGTTGCTCTTCCTTAATTCCTGATGTTCTGAGTTTCCAGTGGTATCATATCCTTTCCACCTGGAAAACATCTTTTAGCATTTCTTTTAAAGCTGATCTGCTGGCGATTAATTCTCATAGTTTACCTTCATCTGAGAACGTCTTTATTTTACCTTAATTCATGAAAGATATGTTTGCAGGATGTAAAATTCTAATTTGACAGGTTGTTTTTCTTTCAGCACATTCACAATTCCGTCACTTCCTTCTGGCTTCCATGGTTTCTGGTGAGAAGTATGCAGCCATTCAAATAATATTTCATCTGTATGAAACATTAGTTTTCCTTGGCTGCTTTCAGGAGTCCTTTGTTTGTCCTTTTTATCAGTTTGATTATGATGTGTCTGGATATGGATTTCTTTTGAGTTTACCCTCTTTGGATTTGCTGAGCTTCTTGAATATGTAAGTACATATCTTTCACCAAATATGTAAAGTTTTCAACTATTCAAGAATTTTTTCGGTTCCACCTTCTTTCTCCCCTGTGCCTGAGACTCCAGTGATACAAGTGTTAGACTTTCTGATATTATCTCACAGATTCCCAGAAGCTCTGTTCCTTTATTTTCAGTCTTTTTTTTTTTCCCTGTTCAGATTGGGTAATTTCTGTTGATCTATCTCAAGTTCACTGACTTTTTCGCTTTTGATCTCCATTCTACTTAGTCCGTCAGTGAATTTCATAGTTTTATTTTTGTATTTATTTCTAAAATTGCTGTTTGTTTTTTATTTTTTCTCTTTCTTGAAACTTTCTATCTTTCCATTTGCTTCAAACATGTTCACCCTTAGCATATGGTTAAAATAGCTGCTTTAACATCTGTCTCTGATTATTCTAACACTTGTGTCATGTCATGATTGGTTTCTCTTGATATTTGAGTTGTTATTTTCTTGGTTCTTTGTATGCCGAGTAATTTTGGATTTCATCCTTGACATCTTGAATATTGTGTCTGAATCTCTGGATAACTAAGGATTTGGGTTGTTTTAGTAGGCAGTCAGCCAGGTTAGGTTCAGGCCGCACCTTCTGATGTGCCTCTATGAGCTGTGGTTCCAGTATCAGTTCAGTTTCTAAGTGTTGGCAGTACTATTTGGATCAGTCCTGCATGTGTACTACCTAGTGGCTAGTATGGGACCTGGGCCGTAGTCTACCCTGTAGCTCATTTCTCAAAACTTGTGCTGTGTTATTTAGGGTCAGATCCATGTATGTACAGCTCAGAGTAGAGCCCAGTAATTCAGACAACTTTATGGGATTACACTCTTCATTTTCCTACTTGTCACACTCTGCTTGATACTTTCTGGCTCCCTAGGGCCTCCCTTCCCAGTGCTTCATCCAGAAAGCAGAGGCTTTAGTTTCCCCTCTTTGCTCTGTACACGTGTGACTGCATCTGTGGCCAAGAGGTAACAAGACAGAGCGGGAAGAAAAGCAGTGGGGATCTCCTCATGCTCTTGGGATCATAGCTCTTCTGGTCAGAGAGGAGGGATCCATTCAGAACTCTCTGAGATTTAGGTGCTGTGGTATTTTCTAGGGGCTGAGGTGGAAGAGAAGGGAGAAAAGAAAAAAAAAGGAGATACCCCACTCCCTTTGACCTTTAGAAGTCTCGTTTCCCATTCTTCAGATCAGAAAGGGAGGGCTTCTGTTGGCCTGTTTTGTGTGTGCTTGGTGCACGTTTCTGTGTTTCAGCCTGCCTTTGGGTGTAGGCCAGGCAATAACTTAGGAAAAAGGGTTAAAAAGCCTTTGCTAGTTCTGTGGAATTTAAAATTCGGGTCTACTTTCCCGATCTGCCTTTACCGTTTACATTTCAGAGTCTTCATGTACGTGCTCCGTGCATTCTGTCTGGGATTTAAAGTTGCATTTCATGAGAGAAACAGATGTGTACTTAGTCTATCTTCCCTGGAATTGGAACCCCACAGTTTTTGTTTTTAATTCAAATAAGATCATACTGTCACTGCCTATATATGTCTTAGAGTTCTTCCCAGGTCTCAAAGGGTTTTTACTTTGGAATTTTATGAATATAATGGAAGATTTTGTTGAGTTAACTGGACTTGCTCCATAAATGAGAAATACAGAATTTACATACTCATATGCATGGATAAATATAGCTAAAGGATAATATGACAGATTAAGGAACTGATTTCCAATTTTTCCTCACCAAGAAACTAGTGATAGTTTTTGATTATGGTAAAAAAACTTTCTGGGGGCCGGCCCCGTGGTGTAGTGGTTAAGTTTGCATGCTCTGCTTCAGTGGCCCAGGGTTCACAGATTTGGATCCCAGGTGAAGACCTACACACCGCTCATCAAACCATGCTGTGGTGGTGTCCCACACAATGGAGGAGGATTGGTACAGATGTTGGCTCAGAGACAATCTTCCTCACCAAAAAGAAAAAAATAGACTTATTCTGGCTCAGCCTAGAACTTCTGTTATATAACTCAAGTGTTTGTATGTTAGGATACTTATTATTGTAGTTGTAATCTTGAGCAGTGGACAGAATTGTTGCCCTCCAACATGCTTTTTGCAAAATGGTGGCTATGTGATGCTGCATCTCTAACTTGAGCGTTTAGTGCATTTCTTTGGCATCAGTGTTCTCGGTGGCAGTGGTCTTCAACCTGGGAAATGAAAAAACTTTCCAAGGGGATACACAGGTACTGATAATTTTTTTAACACTTTTATTAAGATACAATTCACATACTATACGATTCACCCAGTTAAAGTGTACCTCTCTGTTGTTTTTGGTGTGTACCATCATTTTAAGAAATTGTGGTAAAATATGCATATCAAAATTTGCTATTTTAACCATTTTTAAGTGTACAATTCAGTAGTAGTAATTACATTTACAGTGGCAACCACTGCTACTTATCTATTTCTAAAACTTTTTCACCCCCCAGATAGAAAACCCTCTTAGGCAATAACTTCCTATTCCTTCTTCCCCTAGCTCCTGGTAAGCTTTAATCTACTTTCTGTCTCTATGAATTTGCTTATTCCAGATATTTCCTGTAGGTGGAATTAGATAATATTTGTCCTTTTGTCTCTGGCTTATTTTACGTAGCTTTTCTTTTCTTTTCTTTTCTTTTTTGAGGAAGATTAGCTCTGAGCTAACATCCACTGCCAATCCTCCTCCTTTCTTTTCTTTTCTTCTTCTTTTTTTTTGCTGAGGAAGATTGGCCCTGAGCTAACGTCTGTGCTGATCTTCCTCTATTTTATATGTGGGACGCCTGCCACAGCATGGCTTGATAAACAGTATGTAGGTCCGCACCCAGGATCTGAACTGGTGAACCCCAGGCCACTGAAGCAGTGCATGTGATCTTAACTGCTGTGCCACCAGGCTGGCCCCCACATAATTTTTTCAAGACTCATCCATGTTGTATCATATATCAGAATTTCATTTGTTTTTATGGCTGAATAATATTCCATTTTATGTATATACTACATTTTTGTTTATTCATTTGTGGATGGACACCTGGTTTCTTTTAGCTATTGTAAAAATGCTGCAATGAACATTGACATACAAGTGTGTATTGGAGTCCCTCTTTCAGTTCCTTTGGTTGTATACCTAGGACTGGAATTGCTGGATCATATAGTAATTTTGTGTTTCACTTTTTGAGGAACTGCCAAATTGTTTTTCATAGTGGTATCTGGCGCACCAGTTTACATTTCCACCAGCAATGTATGGGATTCAGCGGTTTCTCCTTGTCCTTGCCAATGCTTGTTTTATTTTATTGTTATTATTGCTGTCCTAGAAGAAGTATCTCATAATTTGGACTTGCATTTCTCTAATGACTGATGATGTTATCTTTTCATATCCTTATTGGCCTTTTTAAAATCTTTTTTGGAGAAATGTCTATTCAAGTCCTGTGTCCATTTCAAATTGGCTTGTCTTTTTGTTGTTGTAGGAGTTCTTTATATATTTTGCATGTTAAACCCTTATCAGATATGTGATTGGCAAATATTTTCTCCCATTCTGCAGATTGCTTTTCATTTTCTTGATAATGTTCTTGGTGCACAAAAGTCTTTAATTTTGATGAAGTTTAGTTTATCTGTTTTTCCTTTTATTGCTTGTGCTTTTGGTGTCGTATTTCCAAATCCATTGCAGAATCTAAGGTCATGAAGAATTCCCCCTATGTTTTCTTACAAGTATTTTATGGTTTTAGCTCTTATGTTTGGGTTGTTGATCCATTTTCAGTTAGTTTTGTATGTGGTGTGATGCGGGGGTCCACCTTCTTTCTTTGTGTGTGTATATCCAGTTGTCCCAGTACCGTCTGCTGATGGGGCTGTGCTTTCCCCGTTGAACACACTTGGCGCATTTGTCGCATCAATTGGAGATAGATGTGTGGGTTTATTTCTGGGCTCTCAATTTTATTCCATAGGTCTATATGTCTTATGTTTATAGAGAAGTACGAGTGTTCCAGTTGTGTTCTTTTTGAAGATTGTTTTGGCTATTCAGAGCCCCTTGCAATTAAATTAAACATGAATTTGAGGATCATCTTTTCCGTTTCTGTAGAAAGAAAAAAAGGCTGTTGGAATTTGGATAAGGATTGTGTTGCCTCTGTAGAGAGATTTGGGTAGTATTGACATTTTAACAGTATTTAGTTTCCTTATTCACGAGCACATTGTCTTTCCATTTATTTAGGTTTTCTTTAATTTGTTTCAGCAATGTTTTAGTCAGTGTGTAAGTCTTTCACCTCCTTGGTTAAACTTATTCCCAGATATTTTATTCTTTTAGATGCTATAGCAAATGGAATTGCTTTTTATTTTTTATTTTAATTTATTGATCTTTGAGGAATGTTAGCCCTGAGCTAACATCCACTGCCAATCCTCCTCTGCTTTTGCTGAGGAAGAGTGGCCCTGAGTTAATACCTGTTCCTATCTTCCTCTACTTTATATGTGAGACGCCTGCCACAGCATGACTTGATAAGCAGTGCATAGGTCTGCACCCGGCATCTGAACCCGTGAACCCTGGGCTGCCAAAGCAGAGCATGCAGACTTAACCACTATGCCACTAGGCCGGCCCCTGGAATTACTTTTTAAATTTCTTTTTCAGGTTGTTCGTTACCGGTGTATGGAAGCACACCTGATTTTTGTGTGTTGATTTTTGTACTCTGTACTGAATTTGTTCACTGTAGTAACTTTCTTGTGGATTCTTTAGGATTTCCTGTGTATAGAATCATGTCATGTGCAAACAGAAAGTTTTGCTTCTTTGGATGCTGCTACTTTTTTCTTCCCTGTCTAGTTGCTCTGGCTAGAACCTCCACAACAATGTTGAATAGCAGTGGTAAAAGTGGGAGTTCTTGTCTTGTTCCTGATCTCAGGGGGAAGGTTTTCAGTCTTTCACCATTGAGTATGATATTAGCTGTGAGTTTTTCGTAAGTCCTCTTTATCATGTTGAGGAAGCTCTTTTCAATTTCTAGTTTTCTGAGAATTTTATCATGAAAGGTGTTGAATTTTGTCAAATTCCTTTTGTGCCTCAATTGAAACGATTATGTGGGTTTTCTCCTTTCTTCTATTAATGAGATGTATTATGTTGATTAATTTTTGTATTTTGAACCACCTTTGAATTCCTGGGATAAATCTCACTTGATCATGATGTATAATCCTTTTAATGTGCTGTTGAATTTGGTTTGCCAGTATTCTGTTGAGGATTTTTTCATCTATGTTTATAAGGGATATTTGTCTGTAATTTTCTTGTGATGTCTTCCTCTGGCTTTGGTATTAGAGTAATGCAAGCCTAGTAGAATAAGTTAGGATATGGAAGAGTTTGAGAAGAATTGGTGTTAATGCTTTTTTGTTGAGATATAATTGATATATGGTATTATGTTAGTTTCAGGTGTACAATATAATGATTAGATATTTGTATATATTATGAAATGATCACTGCAATAAGTCTAGTTAACATCCATCACCAGACATAGTTACAAATGTTTTTTGACTTTTAAGATTTACTGTCTTAGCAACTTTCAAATATGCAATACAGTATTATTAAGTATAGTCCATGTTGTACGTTATATCCCATAGACTTATTTATTTTATAACTGGAAGTTTGTGCCTTTTGACCCTCTTCACTCATTTTGCCCATCCCCCCATCCTCCACCTCTTGCCACCACCAGTCTGTTCTTCAGATCATTGAGTTCTTTTTATTTTATTTTTTTAAGATTCCACATGTAAGTGAGATCACACAATGTTTGCCTTTCTGTCTGACTTATTTCACTTAGCGTAATGCCCTCAAGGTCCATCAGTAGTGTCACAGATGGCAAGATTTCCTTCTTGTGGTTGAATAATATTCCATTGTATTTATATTTTACATCTTCTCTATCCATTCATCCATTGTTGGATACGTAAGTTGCTTCCGTGTCTTGGTTATTGTAAATAATTCTGCAGTGAATGTGAGGACGCATATGTCTTTTCATTTAGTGTCTTGGTTTTCTTCAGATAAATGCCCAGAATTGAAATTGCCAGATCATATGGTAGATATATTTTTAATTTTTTGAGGAACCTCCATACTGTTTCCCATAGTGGCTGCACCAATTTACATTCCCACCAACAGTGTATGAGGGTTCTCTTTTCTCTGCATCCTCACCAACACTTGTTATTTCTTGTCTTTTTGATAATAACCATTGTATCTGGTGTGAGATGATATCCCTTGTGGTTTTTATTTGTATTTCTTGTGATTAGTGATCTTGAGCACCTTTTTGTGCACCTGTTGGCCACCTGTATGTTTTCTTTGGAACTATGTCTAGTCAGTTCTTCTGCCCGTTTTTTAATTGGATTGTTATGTGAGTTCTTTATATATTTTGCATCTATATAATAAAATATACCTTATCAGATACATGATTTATGTATATTTTCTCCCATCCAGTAGGTTGCCTTTTCATTTTGTTGATGGTTTCCATTGCTGTGCAGAAGTTTTTTAGTTTGATGTAGTCCCAACTTGTTTATTTTTGCTTTGGTTGCCTTTGCTTTTGGTGTCAAATCCAAGAAAATCTTGAGCTTACAGCTTCTGTTTTCTTCTAGGAGTTTTATGGTTTCAGGTCTTACATTCAAGTCTTTAATCCATTTTGAGTTAATTTTTTTTTTTTGAAGATTTTGTTTTTTTCCTTTTTCTCCCCAAAACCCCCCGGTACATAGTTGTATATTCTTCGTTGTGGGTTCTTCTAGTTGTGGCATGTGGGACGCTGCCTCAGCATGGTTTGATGAACAGTGCCATGTCCGCGCCCAGGATTCGAACCAATGAAACACTGGGCCACCTGCAGCAGAGCACGTGAACTTAACCACTCAGCCACGGGGCCAGCCCCATTTTGAGTTAATTTTTGTGTGTGCATTAAGATAGTGGTCCAACCTTATTGTTTTGCATGTGGCTGTCCACTTTACCCAGTACCATTTATTGAAGAGACTGTCCTTTTCTCCTTGTGTGTTCTTGGCTCCTTTGTTGTAAATTAATTGACCATGTTTGCTTGGGTTTATTTTTTGGGTCGCTGTTCTGTTCTATTGGTCTGTGTGTCTGTTTTTATGCCAATACCATACTGTTTTGATTATTATAGCCGTGTAATATAGTTTGAAATCAGGGAGCATGATGCCTCCAGCTCTCTCCAGTCATTTTCAAAGATTGCTTTGGCTGTTTGGGGTC
This sequence comes from Equus quagga, assembly GCF_021613505.1. Classification (NCBI taxonomy): domain Eukaryota; kingdom Metazoa; phylum Chordata; class Mammalia; order Perissodactyla; family Equidae; genus Equus; species Equus quagga. The sequence continues at coordinate 44,388,814 of NC_060279.1, read as the reverse complement.
TTTTGTGGTTCCGTATAAATTTTAGGATTGTTTGTTCTATTTCTGTAAAAAAATTCCATTCCAATTTTGATAGGAATGGTATCAAATCAGTACATTGCTTTGGATAGTATGGACATTTTGACAACATTGTCTTCCAATCCATGAGCATGGAATATCTTTCCGTTTATCTGTGTCTTCTTCAATTTCTTTCATGAATATTTTATAGTTTTTACTTTGCAGGTTTTCACCTCCTTGACTAAATTTATTCCTAGATGTTTTATTCTTTTTGATGCAATTGTGAAGGGGACAGTTTTCTTAATTTCTTTCTGATGGTTTGTTTATAGTGTACAGAAATGCAACAGATTTTTGTATATTGATCTTGTATTCTGCAACTTGACTGCATTCGTGTATTAGTTCAGACAGTTTTTTGGTGGAGTTTTTAGGATTCTTTCTATATAATATCAGGTCTTCCTCAAGTAGTGACAGTTTTACTTCTCCCTTTCTGATTTGAATGCCGTTTCTTTCTTTTTCTTGCCTGATTGCTCTGGCTAGGACTTCCAATACCCTGTTGAATAAAAGTGGCAAGAGTAGGCATCCTTGTCTTGTTCTTGATCTTAGAGGAAAAGCTTTTAGCTTTTCACTGTTGAGAGTGATGTTAGCTATGGGCTTATCATACACGTAGTTTATTATGTTGAGGTACGGTCCCTCTATACTCACTTTGTTGAAACTTTTTCTCATAAATGGATGTTGAATTATGTCAGATACTTTTTCGGCATCTATTGAGATGATCATATGATTTTTATCCTTCATTTTGTTAGTGTGATGTATCACATTGCTTGATTTGCACATGTTGAACCATCCTTGCATCCCTATAATAAATCCCACTTGATCATGGTGTTTGATCCTTTTAATGGTCTGTTGAATTTGATTTGTTAATATTCTGTTGAGGATTTTTGCATCTGTGTTCATCAAGGATATTGACCTGTAATTTTCTTTTCTTGTAGTATCCTTGTCTAATTTTGCTGTCAGGCTGATGTAATGCTGGCCTTGTAAAATGAGTATAGAAGTGTTCCCTCCTCTGCTGTTTTTTGGAAGAATTTGAGAAGAATGGCTATTAATTCTTCTTTAAGTGTTTGGTAGAATTCACCAGTGAAACCATCTGGTCCTGGACTTTTGTTTGTTGGGAGGTATTTGATTACTGATTCAGTCTTCCTACTAGTAATCAGTCAGTTCAGATTTTCTGTTTCTTCATGATTCAGTCTTGATAAGTTTTATGTTTCTAGGAATTTATCCCTTTCTTCTAGGTTGTTTAGTATGTTGGCATATAATTGTTCATAGGTGTCTCCTATGATTCTTTGTATTTCTGTGGTTTCAGTTGTAACATCTCTTGTTTCTAATTTTACTTGAGTCCTCTCTTTTTTTCTTGGTAGGTCTAGCTAAAGGTTTGTCTATTTTGTTTATCTTTTCAAAAACCAGCTCTTAGTTTCATTGATATTTTTTATTGTCTTAGTCTATTATATTTATTTCCACTCTGATCTTTGCTGTTTCCTTTCACCTACTAACATTCGGCTTAGTTTGTCTTCTTTTTTTCTAAAAGATCATTCACTATGATCAAGTGGGAGTTATCCCTGAGATGCAATGATGATTCAACATAATGAAAATATACAGCACACTGCTAAAGGTAAGCATATAATCAGATTCAGAATACAGGCATATCTCGGGAGATATTGTGGGTTTGTTTCCAGACCGCCACAATAAAGCAAATAGGACAATAAAGTGAGTCACAAATTTTTGGTTTCCCAGTACATATGAAAGTTATATTTATACCATACTGAAGTCTACTAAGTGTGTAATAGCATAAAAAATCAATGTACACACCTTAATTAAAAAATACTTTATTGCTAAAAAATTCTGACCATCATCTGAGCCTTCAGCGAGTTGTAATCTTTTTGCCGGTGGAAGGTCTCATAAAAAAATGCAACAGCCACAAAGTGCAATAAAGTAAAGCATATAAAACAAGGGATACTTGTACCCTAATAAGGTAATGTGGTGATGTACTACTTAACTCTAGAATAAAGGTTAAATGACAAAAGTATTAAAAATAGCTATAGCTTCAACAATTTGTTACTGGATACACAAAAAAATGTGAATGGTGACATCAAAGACATAAAAGGGAGGAGTAAAAGGATAGAATATTTGGCATATTTGTATCTGATCAAAGCTAAACTGTTATCTATAAGATGTTTTATGTAAACGACATGGTAACCCCAAAGCAAAAGCTACAGTAAATACACAAAGGATAAAGGGAAGAAAATCAAAGCATGCAAAACATCAGTTTACAAAGGAAGACAGCAAGAAAGGAAGAAAAGACAGCCAGAACACAATTTTAAAAATAGGTTTAGCGAGTCCTTACCTATCAATAATTACTCCAAATGTTAATGGTTTGAATTCTCCAATCAAAAGGCATGGAGTGGCTAGATGGACAAAAGAAAGAAGACCCAACTGTATATTGCTTACAGAAAACTAACCTCAGCTCTAAGGATGCACACAGATTCAAAGTGAAGGGTGGCAAAAGATATTCCACGCAATTGGAAGTCAAAAAGGGCAGAGTAGGGGGCCAGCCCAGTGGTGTAGTCATTAAGTTCACGTGTGCTGCTTTGGGGTGGCCTGGGGTTCATAGGTTCGGATCCCAGGCACAGGAATTATTCAGTTCACTTATGGTTGAGTCTGCTTTTGAAACTCTCTATTGAATTATTCAGTTCAGTTATTGTATTTTTCAATTCTAGGATTTCTGTTTGTTTTTTTTTTATGATTACTATTGCTTTGTTGAACTTGTTTTGTTCCATGCATTGTTCTAATTTCGTTTAGTTCTTGTAGTCTAAACTTCTTTAAGAGGATTATTCTGAATTCTTTGTCTGACAGTTCATAGGTCTCCATTTCTTTAAGATCAGTTATTTAGAGCTCTCTTAGTTTCCTTTGGTGGTGTCCTATTTATCCAGTTTTATGTGATCCTTGATTCCTTATGTTGGTATCTATGCATTTGAGTAAAATTGGGTTCCTCTTCCAGACTTAACAGATTTGCTTTGACAGAGACAGATCTTCATCAGTCAACTCAGTTTGGATTTCTGGGTGTGTCTGCTGGTAATGTCCTTGGGCAGGTCTTGCCTGCTGTTATGGTCTGTATTTCAGTGAGGCAATTGCTTGAGTTTTGAGGTTGGGGATGGGGGTTATGACACTGGCTGATAACAGTTGGATAGGACTGCTGGTTTTGTTCCCTGTCAAGTGAGGCTGTAGGATGGACTCCATGATTCCCTGGATTCTCTGGTTGGGCTTATTAAGATGATTGGAACTGTGTACTATATTCACTAGTAGATGGGGCTGTGACTTAGCTTCCCTGCCCTGGCATGGCATCCAGATGGGACCCAGGACCTGAATGGTTCTTTGTTTGGGAACCCAAATCAGGCAAGAGTTTGGACTCAATTCCCTGGTCAGGTGATGCCACCAGTTTTGCTCTGCAGATGGGGAAAGCCATGGGCTGTGCTCTCTGTTCAGGTGCCACTGTAAGCAGGGATGTTGGATGGGCTGTGTAGCTTCCCATGTGCTCTGGTTGCGTTCTCTGGTCGGGCAGGCTGGAGGCTGTGTTCAGCCATGAGTGGGGCTACAAATTAGTTTCCCTGCTGCCCGTGTGGAGTAGAAGAAGCAGCTCTACTGCCAGGGAAGCTCTTTGCTTTCTTAACTCAAGCCTACCCGTGCCCCAAATTCCCTGGCCAAACAGGTCTACTGGCTTTGCTCCGTAAACTGTCGGCTCTGCCTGCCGTTCTCTCAGCTGGAGTGCCACTGGGCTGCACAGCTTCTAGGTGTTCTCGCCAGCCCTTCTGGTCAGATGGGGCCAGGAGAGTAAACGGTCTTTAATGTGGAGTTTGATATTAATCAGCTTAGGAGTTGGACTGTGTTTAATGTTTGCTGTAGTGGTTGTTGCCAGAAGCTTCAAAACTCCTCTGTTGTCCTTGTGTTTGTCTCCACCATTGGATTTCCCTAAGAACTGCTCCCGAAATAGAATATGTACCTTACAGTTCTTTCAGCTATAATCCAGTGTTGTTACACGGGTGGCGAGGTGTCGGGGGGTGGGGGGAGGCATTCTGTTACATCTCAGTCCTTTAGTAGAGGGACTGTGTCCCTGGGCTGTTACTGTGTCAAGTGTTTCTTAGCTTTTATTTTTCTCCCTTAATTAAGTGAGAGGAAGGCTCAAGAGGGCAGGAGTTGGATGAATGTCCTTCCCTCTAGATGGATAAGGTTCTGGAAAAGGCTTTTCCTTTGGAGTGTAGGCCTTTGTTATGGAGAACAATCTTGTTGTATTGCAAGATGGATATTTTTTTGCCTCCCTCCCAGAGCTGTGAGGGGATTTTTTCTTGGTTCTTAACCTGGAGAACCTGGTGATTCTTGGAGTACCCGTGAAAGTGTGCCCCTCTCTCTCCCTCCCAAGACTGCAACCCCAGGATTTTCTTGCTCTCACAGTAGTCCATACAGCTTCCAGCATTCATCAGAATTACCGTGTAAGTGTTCCTGTCTGTTTATGGCTTCAGAAGTGTTTGCTCTAGGTAAGCAGACCATTAATGTGGTTCTCTGTATTTGCATATCTTTCCAGATTTCAGGGTGGCAATTTGCCCCTTAACCTCAATTCTCTGATGGGTCCAAGAAAAGTCATTGATTTTTCAGTTTCTTTAGCTCTTTTCTTGTAAGGATGGGAGCGATGACTTCCAGGCTCTTTACATGTCAGAACTGAAACTGGAAGTCTGATTATGGACTTTAATCACATCTACAAAATAGCTTCCTAACAATACCTAGGTTAATATTTGAATAGCTAGGGACCATAGCCTAGTCAACTTGACACAGAGAGCATAGTCTACCCCTTGTCAACTTGCTACCCTTGCACATGTCTTCAAGCCATAGTTAATCTCAAATAAAAATAGTAACAAGGTCATACTTCTGCCTGACCTGGCACGACTCCCCTTCATATGTGTTAACCCTTACCCCAGAAGAGCATTCATGTTCTCCTTTGGTCCTGTAACTTGAATCTGTGACATAAAGTTAACTATTATTAATACGTCTTATGTTAGAGATGATAAGGGGATAAGAGAGGGAAGAAAACAATATCCCTAAGCCTTTGGATACCTTCCTTTATAGTATACCAAGACAATTCTTTATAGTATACCAAGGCAAGTTTCAACTTAATGTAGTTGAAACCTTTGGGTCCGTGGCTCAGCTGACCAGCCAAACTATTAGATCCCTTTCTAACTCCCTTGAGTTAAAACATTGAATTCGGAATCTCTGCTTAGTGGGCCCATATCAATATATTCAGCCTGATCCAACTTTATATTCCTTCTCCAGACCCTGAAGATCCATTCCCATATTTTACAGGTGTATTAATTGAAAAATCATGCAGGTCTTTTCGTGTGTAGTGCACCTTTTGTTGTGTGGGTCAAACTTTGTAACTCACCCTTTGGAGTCTGCTGGGACTTAGATCAAGCTATAGGTCTAGAAAGAAAGAAGAGTGGTGGGGCCAGGTCCTGGGGAGACTCAACAGTGCCTTGTAGGACAATTTCAGGAAAAGAAGGGCCAACTTCAGGCAGTGATGGAAGAGCTGTTTCTACTGAAAAAGAAGACCTGGGAGAATTTGGGGGTTCAATGTCCCCAGCTTCATGACCCCATTGCAATTTTTAGGATCCCATTCCTTCCCAGTTGATGCCCTGTTAGGTTGGGAGTTCAGTTTGCATTGTAATTCAGCCACTTGCAGGAAGAGCCGCGGGGCTCTCTTTCAGGGCAGATAGAGTTTTCATGTCAATGTGAAGCTTGAGCCCGGAATTTGAAGCCCTGAGCTGATCCTTGTCTTTTCCAAGTTTCTCCAGCACAGCTGGGACAATCAGCCAATCCCATAACACTGCTTGGTTTGACTAAAATACTCTAATGTAGCAAATAACATGGTCACCTATAATCTCACTTTCTATAGGTATTTGATTAGGAGTGTCCAATGATATTTTGTGTATCGCTCTTGCCACGTCATGTTTTGGACTGAGTGTCCTCTTTGCCACTGGAGATAGAGCCATTAGTGCCTTTAATAAGATTAGAGAACCAATTCCAGAAAACCCAGAATCAATTCAGAAAATTCATCCTTAAGAAGCTCTTCCTCTAGTACCACTTCTGGTACCAAAGTCTCTATCAGTGAGGGTTCAACCAGAGAAATAGAACTAGAAGTAGATAGACATTAAGAGACTTATTGCAAGGAACTGGCTTACATGATTTGGGGGGCTGGCTAGGCAAGCCTGAAGTCCATAGGGCGGGCCATCATGAAAGGCAGGCTGGAACTCTCGGGCATGGGGTGAAGCTCCTGTCCACAAGTGGAATTTATTTGGGGAAGCAAAGTGTATAGCACAGTGCCTGGTAGGTGCTCAAAAAATACCGTCTGTAATTATTACATAAAAGAACATAGAGTAGAGGAGAAGGACGGGCACTGAGAGTCATGGAGTTGATCTTTTTGCCAGTCTGCCTTTATTATATCTGTTATTTATATATTCCTTTTTAAATAGGGATGCAAGAGAATCCATCTAATGTATAAACCTCCCAATCTCTGCCTTTATTTGGGGGGTCAAGGAAGGCTTGGGTTATAATAGAAGTATCTTTTCAATTAGATCCTTGTCATGGACTACACTGTACTTTGCTGAGTTCCCTGACAGCCCAGTGATGTTCAGAATGGTGGAGCCTCACAAAATTAGGACTCAATTCTTGACCACAAATTTCAGACTCTGGTATTAAAGCCCAAGGAATGTAGGAGGCAGCTGAGGATTGACTCTTGTCCTCCTTTCTCATCTCCCTAAAATGTGACAGCACGATGTTTGGGATAAGCTTGAATCCCACTGAGAAAAATCTATCAGATCCTCAGAGGGATGATAAGGCCCTTGCTTAAATGTGTTTGCCCACTAAGCCTTCCATATTATCCATTTGTAATGTCTTTGCAAATGATAATTCCTTTTGTTTGGGTATTATCTCTATCAACTGACTGCACTTGTCATTTAATCCACACTTCTCTAAGTCTTTTCTAAATCTCCCTACTACAGACATAAGCTCTCAGGTTGTCCCTAACTCGGCTCTCCATATTTCTTGCAGTTGAGGGTGAATTTTCACCTGGTTGACCCTCCAGTTGGTTGTAATTGACATCTGTATTGACCACTTGACCCTCCACTTGGCTGTAACATGCCCTCCACATATATCTTGGTCTGTAAAGCTTTCTGGATGTCACTGCTGCAAAGAACTGGCCAGCCAAGTCACCTGCCCACGGTCATGCTTGGTGGCCATGTGATCTTGAACAAGTTACTTAATCTGTCTGCACTTACAAGGTGGACATACAAATAGTGCCATATTCATACAGTTGGAGAATTCAACGAGTTAATGTAAAGGACTCAGTACCTGGCTTGTTTTAGTTGCTGAGAGGTAGGTATGGTGATGCTGTTGCTGCTACTGCTGAATGCTTCGGCTTAAAAACTTGTGCTTGCTAGTTTCTCTCATTGACACCAAACCTTTGCCTACAGAGGCCTTTCTCTTTGTCCCCTCAGCTTTCTTTCTCAGGAGCCCCAATCCTCTGGCTACTTGAGTGTATGTTGAGAAATGGAAAATTCCTATTATTTTATTATATTTCATTATATTGGGAGTGGGCGGCTGAAGAGATAGAGGTGACAATCTTCTTAACCAAAATGCCAATGAAAGTGCCTTCCTGAACAAGATATTGAACTTCATTAAATCTAAGACACTCAACTGTAAGGCACATCCTTAACTTTATGTAATGCTAAGGAAGAAATAAGCCAATTAACATTTAGAGTTTTAATTTTATACTTATTTGAAAGTTATATTGACAGAGTAGAATGGTGGTTAGCAGGGGAGGTGGGAGAATTGGGGAGATGTTGGTTAAGGGTACCAACTTACAAGCAGTAGATAAATAAGTTCTAGAGATCTGATGCACAACATAGTGATTATAGTCAGCAATTTTGTATCAAAACTTCAAAATTGCTAAGAAAGTAAATCTTAACTATTCTCAACACAAAAAAGAAATAAATATGTGACATGATAAAGGCCTTAGCTAACGTGACTGTAGTAATCATATTGCAATATATAAATGTATCAACCCAACACGTTGTACATCTTAAACTTATACAGTACTGGATGTCAATTATATCTCATTTGAAAAAAAGAGAAAAAACCAGACTTGAACGAATAATAAAAAAGCTATTTTGGACTTAGACATAGAGGCAGTGACAATATGAACAGCTATGGCCAAATTCACTCCTGTGCAGACAGTGATAACAATACCACAGGCTATTGTCTGGCTCAGTGGGCAGACACCATTGATTATAGGATGCACATGAATTTCAGAAATGTTAAAATGTGAAAAATGAAATAGGACGCCTTAAAGTAAGTGAAATATGGTCTGTTTCAGCCAATCCCCTAGAATGTAGAAACTTTATTTTTCTTGGTATAGTCACATGTCATTGAGACATGAATTTCTGTAAAGTAATTTCCCTACCAAAGACTTCAGGTGTTTAAATTTTTCTAGCTTTGAGAGAAAATACCTTGGCTAAAGCAAGTGTTTGTGGTTGATTCTTATTGCAGGCAATATCAAAGGCTCTGTTACTGAGCTACTGAGCAGACATATTAAAAATTTGGTCTTTTTCATTTTATCAGCCAGAAAAAAGGACTGAAAGTTTATATTCGTCCTGGTGAGATATATGCTGTTTGAGACTTAGCTATAATTTCATAACACTTCACATTTCATCTTAGTGTGGTATAAAGAACATTTTTTTTTTGTTGAGTTCATAGTAGTTTACATCATTGTGAATTTCAGTTGTACGTTGTTCGTTGTCTGTCACCACATAAGTGCTCCCCTTCATCCCCTGTGCCCTCCGCCCACCCTCCTTTCCCTGGTAACCACTGAACTGTTTTCTTTGTCCATGTGTTTGTTTATGTTCCACATATGAGTGAGATCATATGGTGTTTGTCTTTCTCAGTCTGGCTTATTTCGCTTAACATAATAGCCTCTAGGTCCATCCATGTTGTTGCAAATGGGATGAATTTGTCTTTTTTTATGGCTGAGTAGTATTCCATTGTATATATGTACCACATCTTTATCTGATCATCTGTTGGTAGGCTCTTGGATTGTTTCCATGTCTTGGCTATTGTGATAGTGCTGCGATGAACATAAGGGTACATATGCTACTTTGGATTGTTGATTTCAAGTTGTTTGGGTAGATAGCCAATAGTGGGATAGCTGGGTCATATGGTAGTTCTATTTTTAGTTTTTAGAGGGATCTCCATACTGTTTCCCATAGTGGCTGCACCAGTTTGCATTCCCACCAGCCGTGTATAAGGGTTCACTTTTCTCCACAGTGTGTCCAACATTTGTTATTTTTAGTCTTAGTGATTATAGCCATGTTAACAGGCATAAGGTGGTGTCTTAGTGTAGTTTTGATTTGCGTTTTCCTGATGATTAGTGATGTTGAACATCTTTTCCTGTGCCTATTGGCCATCTGGATATCTTCTTTGGAGAAATATCTCTTCATATATTCTGGCTGTTCGATCGGGTTGTTTGTTTTTTTGTTGTTCAGTTGTGTGAGTTCTTTATATATTATGGAAATTAACCCCTTGTCGGATATATGATTTACAAATATTTTCTCCCAATTGGTGCATTGTCTTTTTGTTTTGATCCTGGTTTCCTTTGCCTTGCAGAGCTCTTTAGTCGGATGAAGTTCCACTTGCTTATTTTTTCTTTTGTTTCCCTTGTCTGAGAAGACATGGTATTTGAAAAGGTCCTTTTAAGTTCGATGTCAAAGAGTGTACTACCTATATTTTCTTCCAGAAGTTTTATGGTGTCAGGACATATCTTCAAGTCTTTGAAGTTTTTTTTTTTTTGAGTTTATTTTTGTGTATGGCATGAGATAATGGTCTACTTTCATTCTTCTGCGTGTGGCTGTTCAGTTTTCCCAACACCGTTTATTGAGGAGACTTATTTTTTCTCCATTGTATGTTCTTGGCACTTTTGTCGAAGATTAGCTGTCCATAGGTGTGAAGTTTTATTTCTGGGCTTTCAGTTCTGTTCCATTGTTCTAGGTGCCTGTTTTTGTAGCAGTACCATGCTGTTTGGATCACTGTGGCTTTGTAGTATGCTTTGAAGTCAGGGATTGTGATGCTTCCAGCTTTGTTCTTCTTTCTCAGGATTGCTTTAGCTATTTGGAGTCTTTGGTTGCCACACATGAATTTTAGGATTCCTTGGTCTATTTCTCTGAAGAATGTCATTGGGATTCTGATTGGGATTGCATTGAATCTGTAGATTGCTTTGGGTAGTATGGACATTTTAACTATGTTTATTTTTCCGATCCATGTGCATGGAATGTCTTTCCACTTCTTTATGTCATCTATTTAAAGAACAACATTTTGAAGGCAGACAGTCTTGAGTTTATATTCTGGTTCTGCCACTTACGAGCAATGTGACTAGGTACATTACCTCACCTTCCTAGGCCTCAATTTCATCATCTGTAACCTATCATAGATTGAATAGATAGTGTTTGTAAAGTGTGAAGTGTTTGCCAGTAGTAGTTGTTCTGTAAACCACTGTTATGAAGAAAATGATGCTCATCTGGAGAACTGAGAATACATTCTCTGGAACCGGGATGTCAAGCCAGGCAGTAGTGTTACCAGAGCCTTGTGTGGAGTCAATGTGGACTGGAAGGATTGTTTTCTTATAGCTCATCCCTCAAGAAATGGTGAAGTGACTTTAACATGAGGCAAAAAGAATTAGTATTAATAAATGCCATATTGTTCAATGACAACATTATATTAATCTTGGAGCAAAAGGAAATGTTGAGATGCAAAAAGAATAGTTTTGATCATTTGAGAAGAATTTTGAAATAGGAATTAGTTCCTAAAGGTTAGGAATGGATGAAGCTATTAATTCATTCATGAAATGTGTATTGAGCCCCTTCTTAATGCTAGGTACTCTGCTTGGCCCTGGGAACACAGTGGTGAAGAATGCAAAGGGCCCTGTCCTTGTGGAGCTTACATCTGGGTGGCAGTAGGGATATGCAATAAAAAGTAAATAATTTTTAAAACAAGATAATTACATCATGGTACTCAAGGTTTAGTGGTAAGGGAATGCTTCTCTGAGGTGGTGATGTTTCAGCTGAGACCTGAATGATAAGAAGTGATGTTTCTTTTTTTTTTTTAAAGATTGGCACCTGAGCTAACAACTGTTGCCAATCTTCCTTTTTTTTTTTTCTGCTTGATCTCCCCAAATGCCCCCTGTACACAGTTGCATATCTTAGTTGCACGTGCTTCTAGTTGTGGAAGAAGTGATGTTTCTTGTGTGTGGGGCTCATAGAGCTTCTTGTATCTGTGGGTAGTTTTCATCAAATCTGGAAAGTTTTTGACAGTTCCTTCTCTCCCTTTCCTTTGGAGACTCCAATTACGCATGCAGTAGGGCTCTTGAAGTCCCACAGTCACTATTGCTCTGCTCTCTTCTTTTTTCCTTTTTCAGTCTTTTTTTCTCTTTGTGTTTATTTTTGGTTTCTATTGCTATGTCTTCAAGTTCACATATTCTCCTTTTTCTCTGGCTGTCCGACAGCTGGAGCAGTCACAGGGTTCACCTCGTTTGTTCGCTGTCTCTCACGCGTCACTGTCCTTTATTGCCTGTTTTCAGTGTCTTGAGAAGTCTTCTTTGCTGTATTTTGTCCTGATGTTTAGTTGTTTCAGAAAGGAGGGTAAATCCAGTCTCTGCTACGTCTTGGCTGAAGAGGAGAAGTGAGAGTAGAAGTGCTTTGCCTCTGATTTAGCTCATATTTATTCTCAGGTTTTAAAATGTGCAAAAGGCCACATACTGGTTTTCACCAGTTGCTGTCAATAGAAAACACTTCAGATTCTAATTGTTCATGTTTTTCTGGTGTGTGATGAAGCCCACGCCCTCTCTTCGGTCTCTGAACTAATCTTCTTTCAGAGTCTGTTTATTAACAACATAACTATCAAAAAGCTGTGGTATTTTTCTTTTTTTAATTAAAAAAATCATCTCTGTTCTTATCAGTAACAGAAATCCACTTGAGACCCTGTGGTATTTCTTATGCTGCTGTGGTGTTTTGTTCCGGGGCTGAGCTGCTCGCCGAATGTGGGTATTGAACATTTTTAATTACTGTTATTATTAAAGTTATTATAAGTAAAGTTACTTTAATAACTTTATTTTTAATAAAATGTAGTTATTAAGCATGTATGGAATTATTCATGGCCCAAGAACTTTAGAAGCCTTATTTTAGTTTTACTTGGGTTGAGGTGGGTTTATGTTTTAAACTCTACATAACAAAATTTACCATTTTAACCATTTTTAAGTGTACAGTTGAGTGACATAAAGTAAATTCACAATGTGTGTAACAGTCATCACTATCTACTTTTAGAATTTTTTCATTATCCCAGACTCTGTGCCCATTAAACAATAACTCCCCATCCCTCCTCCTTTCCGTCTTTGAGTTTGTTAGTCCGGGCGCCTTATATAAGTGGAATCATACATTTGTCCCTAAGTATCTGGTTTATTTCACTTAGCACAATGCTTTCAAGGTTTATCCATATTGTAGCATGCATCAGAATTTCATTCCTTCTTAACGCTGAATAATATTTCCTTGTCTGTATATAATGCATTCGTTTATCCAGTCATCTGTTGACGGATACTTGGGTTGTTTCTCCCTTTTGGCTGTTGTGAATAACGCTGCTATGAACATGAGGGTACAAACATCTGTTCCAGTCCCTGCTTTCAGTTCTTTTGGGGATATACCTAGGAGTGGAATTGCTGGATTATCTGTTAATTTTATGTTTCACTTTTTGAGAAGTCACCAAACTGTTTTCCATAGCTGCTGCACCATTTTACATTTCCCCCAGCAACGCACAAAGGTTCCAGTTTCTCCACATCCTCACCAACTTTGGTTTTTTGTTTTTTGAGTTTTTTTGTTTTTGCTTTCTTTCTTTTTCAAAATGATACCCATTCTAATGGATGTGAGGTGGTATCTCATTGTGGTTTTGATTTGCGTTTCCCTAATAGCTAGTGATTTTGAGCATTTTTTCATGTGCTTACTGACTATTTGTATATCTCCTTTGAAGAAATATCTATTCAAATCCTTTGCCCATTTTTGAATTGGGTTGTTTGATTTTTGGAGGTAGTTATGTTTTAATGCCCAAATCTATCTACTCTCCAAAAGATCTTCTGGGATTTTTGATATTCATTTTGATATTTTATATCTAACATATCTAGAAAATGCTCCACGGAAAATTGTTTCATGTTTCTGTTATCATGTGACATATGTGACAGATCTTTCTTTGTAATACATGAAGCAGGTGATGATTCCATGTTGCTTCCTATGTACCCAGGCTGTTTTCAGAGGGTGCTCCTTCTATTTCTGTTTGCAAACTTCCAGAAGAGAATGGTTGACTGGATTAGTGGGATGTGGTTTGTGAGCAAGACTTCCCAAGGCTCCACTGATAGACCTGTGAAACTTTTCTTTGGGTTGGAAAATTTTCTCTCTCAGTGAAATACAAAACATAAACGAAACAAACCAAAACACCTTCACTCTGGTATCTGGTTCTAATTAGACTTGCAAATGAGAAATGCACTTTCTAAATTTCACGTCATCCTTCAGAGAATCTGCTTTAGCTCCAGCAGCAGCAGCTCTGACACAAGGTTGCCATGTGCCTCTTTTGAGTTGAGAGCTACGTATATTAGGTGGTAGAGATGTAGATAAATGTAACTTCTGCCCTTCGTCAGGAAGCTCAGGATTAAAGTTTTAAGCGTGATTTTGAAGTTGTAGGAATATAAAACATAAAAAAATGTCAAACTCATGTTTGTAAGGAAAGAATCAGTTGAACGCATCTGAGTACAATTATTTATGTCTTTTATGGTAGTGCCGAGGTTTAAGAGCAATTAAAAGGAACAATAGCAAAAGCGATAGAAAAGAGCTACCATTTATGGAGCAGTCACTGTGCCCAGGCGTGGCCAAGTGTTTGCCGTGTGTGGTTGTGTTTAATAATTGCGAATGAGGACAGTGAAGCTCAGAGATGGTTAAGAAAGCTGCTCTGGGTCACATACTGTCTGACGGCAGAGCCTGGAGACAAAGCCAGGCCAGTGTGACTCCAGTTGCGTAACAGAATTACAACAGCTTGTTCAACAGGAGAAAGGGGAGTACGTTTCAGACAGCTTAACATTAGTGCGACTGGCTAGGAAAGCAACGTGGACATCGTCTAGAAATAGGGACTTAAGTAGATAGAAAGACCTTGTTTGTTTAACTGTTTTGGGAATGTTACATAAAAGTGCAGAAAACTAAGTGCTCATTTTCCCCTTCCTGACAGTCACAGGTGTCCTCTCCAAGTGTGTTGCAGGTTTGCTTTTCAGATTCAAATTTTGGATTAAAATATTTTGTTCATATTTTAATTGGCTTTTATCTTGATCGCTATGGTCTCCTCATTGGCCTTACCACTTCCTCCTGAACAAAATAGCACTTCAGAAGTTTCTTTCCCAAAGAGTCCTTCCCGTGCCCTCAGCTGTCAACTCCAAGCTTTGACCGCTGCCTCAGCTTGTCTTGAATGGGTTCCACTTCTTCACTTGAGGTTTGAAAGTCTCCAGTTAATCGGCCTTTTCCCACATCATAGTTCTTAGCTCTTGACAAACATACTTTTGAGCTTTTTGTCTTGACCTCATTTATAGCTTTTTTTCCCCTCTGTCCTTTTCAATTTATGGGAGTTCATGGCCCTTCTCTTTAGGTTGATGCCTAAAGGCAGTCTCTAGAATCTCTCTCTCACCAGACCCATTTTCAGCTTTCTAGGATGGAAAATCCAATTGTTTCAAATTGATCAGAAATCTACTCTTGGGTTAGTCAGTCATGACCAGTTGGCTGGGGACCAAAATTCCATAGTACAGACATGGCTGCTGGGAGTCGACTGATGTAGGCTGTGTTAGGGGCATTTCTGGAAAAAGCAGAATGCTTACTAGCCAGGTACTCATCCAAGAGGTGCCTGCTACACTCTGTAGACCAAGGTGCTGGAAAAAGTCATGATGTCTTTGTAAACACAATGGGGAAACATGCGCTGAATCCTGGGAAATTGAGTGCAATTATAAGTAATTGAACAACCAGATCCAAAGGGAGTGGGCTGACATTAGCATGAAGGCAGGTCATTAGTGATGAGCTGAAGGGCTCTTCTCACCCTGCCCTGAGTTTAGCATTTCTCTCACTGGTTCAGATGAGCTATCCCTAGAGTGCAAGTGCCCACGAACAGAGGCTGTGCTGCCGGCTTCCTTGGTGCCATCAGGCCACATTAAGAAAGTGGTAGTCATTTGTCATTTTCTAGTCACCTTCAACTCACATTCCTGAATATACCACCTCCTAGTCTTGATGGGAGTGTGGTCCAGGGGGCTCCCATCAGGGCTCTCCTGGGAATGAGTGATGCAAAGATGGCGAAATGGCTGGAGTTCCTTCATCCCTCCCTTCCCGCTCCCAGCCTTCTCTCTATTCCCTTTTCCTGGGACTCCATTTAGTGAACATTGAACTTTGGGATTTTATCTGTTCTTTCACATTTTCACTCCTTTTATCCTATGCGCTGGGAGATTTCCTCTGTTTTATCTTACGATTCTTCTCATGAACATTTTATTTCAGCTCTCATACATATTTTTGTGTATGTGTGAGGAAGATTGGCCCTGAGCTAACATCTGTGCCAGTCTTCCCCCATGTTATGTGCGATGCTGCCAGAGTGTGGCTTGATGAGTGTTGCCAGGTCTGCGCCCGGCATCCGAACCTGCGTACCCCAGGCCGCCGAAACGGAGCCCATGAACTTAACTGCTATGCCACCAGGCCAGCCCCTCAGCTGTCATATTTTAAATCTCTAATCACTTCTCTCATTATTATTTTTTCAAATCAGCCTCTTCTGGTTTTATCAAATCTTTCTTAAGTCTCTCTGAGTCAAGTTTGCTTCTATTCCCAGATTAATTTTGTTTCTGCCAGAATTTGTTTTTCACGTCTGTATATCTTGCTCTTTCTTTCTCAAGTACTGGATCTGCTAATATCTTGGTGATTTTTGCTCGTCTGGTCGTATTTAAAAAAGAAGGTCCACGCAACTGGGGTGGTATCTCCCCGGTGAGAATTCTGAGCAAGTGCACGGGGCGTGGGGTGGGGAGGCGCGTGGGAAACTCATTTTTAGGCTGAGCCCACCTGATTGCTGGAAAGAGAATTGTAGTCTGAGGGCTCAGGCTGATGACTAAAACCTCAGATTCTCCAACATGAGTTGTTTAATTTCTGGAGAGAAGAGCTGTCAGAGACTTGTTCCTTAGCTTTTGCCTGAGGCTAGATGCCAGCCGCCTGTACTTGTGGGGGGTGTGTGTGAGGGACTGGGGGTGGAAGCGGGTGGTGGAGAAAAGCAGGTGGGTACAGTTGGTCCACTGGGAGAGCTTGCCCGGGTTCCCTCAGACCGACTGGCAGCCCTCCTCTGCAGCCCTCCCAGCTTGTCCCGGGCCTGCTCTCTCCAGCGTCCAGGCGTCCTTTATCTCTTAACCCTTTCCCGTTAACTTTCTGGCTTCCAGATCTGTGCTGACTCTCATCCCCATGTGACTCCGCTCACCCTGTTCTTCAGGTTTGGGTTTACTCCTTTGTGTACTTCTGTTCCTTTAATGCAGAGTCAAGGCAGAGAGAGCATGTCTGGTTCATTAATTAAGGTTAAAAAACAACAATGCACATTTACTGTCTGCTATCCCACAAGTAACATTTCTAGGAAAAGAACTGTAAATTAATGTAGTGTTTCCATTAAAATAAATTATTTTTTATTGCTTAAAGTATACAGGTAATATACAAAAACACGATTCTTATAAAAATGCAAGGGGGCCGGCCCAGTGGCGCAGCGGTTAAGTGCGCACGTTCCGCTTCTCAGCAGCCTGGGGTTCGCCAGTTCGGATCCCGGGTGCGGACATGGCCGCTGCTTGGCAAAAGTCATGCTGTGGTAGGCGTCCCACATATAAAGTAGAGGAAGATGGGCACGGATGTTAGCTCAGGGCCAGTCTTCCTCAGCAAAAAGAGGAGGATTGTCAGTCGTTAGCTCAGGGCTAATCTTCTTCTTCAAAAAAAAAACAAAACAAATACAATAGCTTGTGGACTATAAAGGGAAATTAGCTTTTCCCTTCTTTTTTTTCCCCAGCTAGGTTCTGCTCTTTTCCCAGGAAGTAACTGCTATTAATAATTGGGTATATATCCTTGACGACTGCTCATCGATTTACATATCTGTGTCCATCTGTGTGATTATCAGGCTGTTTATCTTTTTAATTTAGACTGGATTAAGTTTTACATGTTGTTTTGTGAATTTTAACTTGGCCGTCTGGCTTGGATGGCTCTTCCTGGCAGTGGATGGAGAGCTATCATTCTGTCTCCTGCTGGTTGACATTTAAGTAGTTTCCTAAAAAGGCAAACTCTATTACTTTCCTGTTTCATTGACCCTTAGCGTGCTTCCCACCCAAATTGAGAAATCTTTGTCATATCTGTAAAGAATCCCAATGGATTAAAGTGAAAAACCTACCTGGATGAGTTATAGCAAGTCGAATAGATTATAATACCTGATAACATTTAGAAGTGCAATATTAAAACCTTTATTAACATTCATGTTATCCTAGCTCAGCTAATGAATGGAACAGAATCAAATCATATTTATTTTCTCAGGGTTAAGGAGGGAAGCCAGCTTGCATGTCATCTCTCAAGGTTTAAAATGTCCTTGTTTTTCCTCTACTGTTATTTTCCTGCTGTTTCCTGCCTATTTTTCTTAGTTTATTCTCCATGCTCTAAGATCTTGATTTATTCTTTTTGTTATAGAACTTGACACTGGAAGCTGTTTAACCTCAAGAGAAGCATCACATTGCTAATTTCCAGATGAATCCTATTTATAACAATGTACAAGAATATCTATGGACAAACATACACATTTTGGGGGCCCAGATCTACATCTGACCTGGAGAAAGGTCACGTTCTCCACTTTTGAAGGGCAGAAATCCTTTGCATGGCCAGTTCTGGCAGTTCTTTATGTCGTTCCACACCAAAAGGTGGGGTTTTTTTCCCCTGGGAATGATTCATCCTGAGCTAACATCTTTTGCCAGTCTTCCTCTTTTTTTTCCTCCCTCCCCAAAAGCCCCAGTACATAGTTGTATATTCTAGTTGTAAGTTCTATGTGAGCCACCGCCACAGCATGGCTGCTGACAGATGGGTGAATGTGCTTCTGTGCCTGGGAAGCGAACCTGGGCCACCGAAGTGGAGGGAGCCGAACTTTAACCACCCGGCCATCGGGGCTGGCTCAGAAGGTTTCAAGAGTCTACTGTGCTTGGTTAGCTTTGGCTTTCCTTGGCTCTGGCAGAATGACTTTTCTCCCTGTTTCATATTTCTTCATCTGTAGAAGCCTGGTGCTCACTGGCCTCCCTCTGCAAGGTCAGGTCAGAACTCCAGCTTATACTCTGCTTTTAACAAAAAGGACAAGAGTTACCATTCACTGAGCACTAAATTACTGCATGCAGGCACTATTGTACGCATTTCACATTCATTTAATACTCAAAACAATCCCATGCATTAGGCTCAGAGAGATTGAGTTACTTTCTAAAGTCACACAGTAAGCAAGTGGTAGAGCTAAGCTTCAAACCCAGGTCTGCTTAGCACCAAAGCCTGAGCTCTTAACCTCTATGCTACACTTTTACCACTTAGCCAATCAATGCTCGTGACACATGAGAAGAGCCACCTGAAGCCACTACTTACTATATGAGTGACTATCGTAGGCTAGATAATGGCTCCCCAAAACATATTCCCACCCTAATCCCTGGGACCTGTGAATGTTACTTTATATGCAAAAAAGGACTTTCAAGTGTGATTAAGGACCTTGAGATAGGAAGATTATCCTGGATTATCTGGGTGGACCCTGACTGCAATCCCATACATCATCATAAGGGAGGCAGAAGGAGCGCTGACACACACAGAAGGGTTGATAAAGCGGTGTGATCATGGAGACAGAGATTGCAATGATGTGGCCACAAACCAAGAAATGCCTGCAGTTGCCAGAAGCTGGACGAGGCAAGGAACGGATTCTCCCTCGAGCCTCCAGAGGAAGCTCGGCCTGCTGGCACCTTGGTTTGGCCCAGTGATACTGGTTTTGGACTTTTGGCCTCCAGAACTGTAAGAAAATAAGTTTCTGTTGTTTTACGCCACTAAGTTTGTGGTAATTTGTTACAGCAACCGTAGGAAACTAATATGGTGACCTTGTGACCTCTCTAGGCCTCAATTTCCTTATCTGTAAAATGAAGATATTAATGGCGCACCCCTAGAATTACAAAAAACTAATGAGTGTAAGATGTTGGCAGAGTGCTGGGCACAGGGTCAGTGCTCAAGAGAGACTGGGGATCATTGTCACCAACAGGATCCAGTAGGAGTGTGTCTGGGGAGCTTTGGGAGCACACGGGAAGGAAGAGCAAGTGACCCAGCCGCTAGTTCATATGGTGCATGACCATCCATAAGGTTAACAAGGCATTCTCGAGGCAAGGATATTGAAATTAATTAAAAGTGACAATATACTGCATTTACTGACCAAATGGCAGTTCACAAAAAACTCTCCACCCCCTGGGGCTGGCCCGGTGGCGCAGTGGTGAAGTGCTCACGTTCCACTGTGGTGGCCCAGGGTTCGCCGGTTTGGATCCCGGGTGCGGACATGGCACCACTTGGCAAGCCATGCTGTGGTAGGCATCCCACATATGAAATAGAGGAAGACAGGCACAGATGTTAGCTCAGGGCCAGTCTTCCTCAGCAAAATGAGGGGGATTGGCAGCAGATGTTAGCTCAGGGCTAATTGTCCTCAAAAAAAAAAAAACTGCACCCCCACTTTCTATGCCACCATCAGAAAAACACTTTTCAGGTGTTAACTCTTGTTACCTGGTGGACGCCTCAGCAACTTTCTTATTTTTCTAGCTCTGATTCTAAGTGGTCTTTCCAGGACACATGAATTAATGAAACAAAAATAAACACTTTCAATTAAAGTTGTTACATTAAAATAAAAATAAACAGGGCAACTAGGGATTGAAGTGCAAATTCAGTTGCCTGTCAGGAGTGTGATCAGTGACCTTCCCAATTTGTTGTATTGTCCATAGAAATGAGCAGAGGGAGGGCTGCACTGGTCGAGAGGCCAGGGTCCCAGATGTCTAAGGATTGTTTCTCTCTGAGGGCTGGACTGGAGTGTGGCCAGAGAGTTTGCCTTTGAGCTGTTCCCATTTGTTCACCCAGCTCCAAGAGACGTCATCGCCTTCACTGTGGGTTGCCCTGCACTGTGATGGAGGAGTTAGCAGCAGAGCCTGGAGTGGCTCTCAGTGGGCCGGGGCCAGCTGACACACGCCACTTAGGTTTCCAAGGAGCCAAGCTGTCCCCACTCACGCACGGCTGATGCACTTGTGGCTAAATGCAATGCAGCCAAGGGCCCCCGGCCAGATTCAGGGCAAGAAATAGAATGCCACCTCCATCACCAGGGAAACAATGGTCTGCGTGTATGACTTAAACCGGGGCCAACGAGAAAGCTCAAAGGGACGGCCAGAGGGAGGGAGGAAGGGAGACCAGAGGGCAGCTTGCACGGATTTTGTCTTGGGTTATAACTACTGGCAAGCCACTTAGCTGCCCCCATGTGTAAGTTTATCTGCAGATAAGATGGAGGTAACATTTACGCATCTCAGCGGGGACTTATGAAAACAGTGTTTCTGACCTCTTGGGATCCATGGATGGAAGGTGGTATGTAAGTGCAAATGACAAACTTGCTGTGTGTTCGTGTTTTCAGCAGGTGCGCTAGGGACGTGTAGACCCTCCAGAGAACACTTTTAGAGTCTGATCAAAAGCAAACAATAAAAAGCAGCAGTTTTAGGTGCATGTATTTGTCTTTGGTTTGGTGCAGATTTGGGGGAATTGCATGTGTAACTCAGACTCCAGAACTGTTTTCAAACTCCTTGCTGGGTCAGCGCTCCTTACAGGTGATTAAGTCATTTGAGAACGCTGTAGTCAGGAACTGTTGTTCCCAACGCTTTGCCAACTTTGCTCCAAAATATTCCCAAATTAATTCTACCGTGTAGTTTGTGAGTTCCATGTGGAATCCGGAGCATTGATTCCCAAGTTGGAAGGTGGCAAAAATCTATTTAACAAAACTCACATAGGGTTTGCTATTTCTGAGTCATCCTTCTGAGTCTGTTGTATCTACGTGTGTTCTGTTCATTTAAGGATAAGCAGTTGACCTCAGATCTCCCTATAAGGTTATTAAATGTTGTTTTCTGTCAGCTGAGGTCCTGAGGGAGCTGTCACTCTGTTCTTTGTTAATTAAACCCCTCTCTGGTGGATATTGTCTGTCTAGACTAATTCCTGTGGGTCCAGGTGAATGGCGACTATTACAGAAAAACAAACTTGTTAAATAATACACATTTTAAACAATTAGAAAAATGATATAGATGAAATATAGAAAATAAAGATCATCGGTAATTCTCTCATGCAGAATTAACCATACTGGCATATATGTATATATTTTAAACAAACATGGGATTCTAATGTATGTGCTTGCTGTTTTGCGATCTGCCTTTGGGGTGAAGTCTTCGCCACTTGCATCTCAGAGGAACACCGCAGATCCTTGGCATCTCTGGCTTGTGGTGGGGAGGGTCCTACTTCTGTTGTGGGCGTGTGGGGTGGCGCAATGAAGGCCTCAGCATTTCAGTCAGCACTTGCAAAAGAACTTTCAAAGACTCCTTCTCTCAGATGTCACTCCACTTCCTTAGCACTCCTGTGTTTTGGCAACAGCATGCGTCCCAGAACTGGTAAACACGTGCTGATTTTAGCTTCTGTGTGGATGAGGATCCTGTGGCCTCCCAATCCACTTGCACCTGCTGCCAGGGCCATTCGTCTTCCCTCCCCCTCCCTTTTTTCATGCTAATAGGACTTGATTAAGGCATAACTTACATGCAGTACATGCACAGATCTTCCAGCCTGTTGAACTTAGTACAGCAGACCTGTATGCACATATGCATACCCCAACGTGCCCACCCCCCAGGATCTAAAACAGCTCCAGCATCCCAGAAGTGGCTTTGTGTCCCCTCCGAGTCAATCCCCCTACCCCTAGGCAATCATTCCATCTATTCTTAAGCACTAATTTTATCATGTTACTTCCCAGCTAAAAACATTGCATAGGACTCTTGTCCCTATATCGTGCTGCTTTGGGTCTCTGCCTGATTTCCTGGTCCACTCTCCTAAGGGTCCTGCTGCTGAATCATTTGGGCCTCCATCGGCAGTCCCTGGCCCGAGGCCACTGTCACTCCCACCTGCCAGGCTCCATGGAGCCTTGTTCACTCTGTGTCCTTCCTAGAACTGCCCTTTGTTGGCCTCCCCAAATCTCCCCCATCTTTCGAGGCTCAGCTCAAGTCCCCTTTCCTCCAAGAAGTCCTCCTTCTTTGCCAAACTTTTGTTTGATTTCTTTGCCCTCCCCCTACACCCTGAATTAGCTGACCCCACATGGCTGAGTTTCTACAAAGATTTGGGGCCACAGAAGCCCAGCCACTATGTCATTCCTGCTTATGATTCCCAAGGATCATTTATACCCTGCGGCAGACAATTTTCCAAACCCTCCCTACTTTCCTCACTCATTCTCTCCCACCATGGAGCTACGCCAGGTCTGCCACGCCCCAACCCCAGACCCTGCTCTGCCCCAGGCCCTCTCCCCACCTTTCCTTCCCCGCTGTTGGCACTTTGCTACCCAGCTCAGCCAAATCCTGTCCTCCAGACCTCAGGTCCCCCCTTCCCCTCATTCTTCAGATTTGACACCAAAAAGTCCTGAGACCAGCTCTCCTCAGAGGGTAGGGCTCAACTGAGGGGATGAAGAGGGCATTCTTTTTATCAGATAAGGAGGGCTGGAAACACTGGTGTGTCATACAATTTTGCCCCATCCCACCCACATCATTTGTGGCCAGCAGTTAGTGACTGTCCCACGTTCTCTGTTGTTCCCATGTCTTAACCTTGCCCCTCCCCAGACTTTCTGCGTTTTCTGCGGTACAAGCAGAGTTCTGAGCTCACAAGAGTTAGCACAATCAAGGGGCTTAAATAATATATTGCAGCTCAAGTGGTTAGCGCAGGTCTGCATGTGGTCAGGCTCAGGGAAGTGAGCTGACATCAGACTGCAGCCCCTTCTCCGCTTCCTGTCAGCCAGGCCAGGTGGGTCGGGGTCCTGAAGTGGCGTGGGTGCGTATCTGTCTGTCTGTCTGTCTGCGTGCCAGTGTGTGCAGAGGCTTGGCCTCCTCCTAGGCACTCGGGGAAGGCCTGGCCAGGGAGCCTCCCTGAGGCAGGAGCTGCGTTGGAGCTGGCATCTCGCTCAGCAGAAGGCGCGGGTGGTGGCCTTCTCCCCAGAGCAGCACACCCCTCGTCTTTGGGGTATGTCTTCGTTGCGTCCTGAGTAGTTTTACTCAGAGAGGCAATAGCTGGACCTTCCCAGCCTGGAGCTAACCAATCAGGCTCCCAGCCAGGGTGCAAGCAGCCCCCTGAAGAGAAGCGGTTGCCAACCCCTTCCGCTTCTGACCAGGGCTTTCCTTTGTCCTGGAGGACCGCCTGAAGGCGAGGATCCCAGCTCATCCCCCAGGCCCCTGCGCTCTGGGTTTTGAACCCAGGTCAGCTCTGCCCCAGGACTCCCTCCTTGGACCACACGGTATTTGTTACACAACTGGACACTCCACTAAGTGATGCAGGAAGTAGGCCCCCGGGGACGCAGATAGCGCCCAGCAAAGCAGATAACCCCGTGAAGGCTCCAGGCCTCTGCTCGGGGGCAGGTCAGAGACAAGCGGAAATGCCAGGCTTATCGCTGCCTCCCGCCCCGTTCTACAGAAACCATCCTGGTCGGCCAGCCCACCTCATTCTTAGCGCTCCGGGCAGTTGGGCATCTCCAGGCAGAGTAAACACTGAATTGGCACAGCTGCCACAGCCACGGGATGGGGACTCTGTGCCCCACTCCAGCACTTCGCAGTCCTAGCGCCAGAGGCCAGCAGCGGGCATCAGATTACACCCAGCTATTTGCGGTAAGGGCAGCTCTCGGCCGGTCTGCTTTGAAGTATGAGCCTGAGGAACAATTGTTAAGGTCACAGGACTAAGGGAGCCTCGGTGGCAATTGTTCCCCAGACCTGGGTCTTCTTGGACCAAGAAACTCAGGAGGAAGCTTTGGTTGGTGGGCACAGCCTGGGAGGGCCAGCTTAGGCCTTTCCTAACGAATGCAGAGCGTAGTGGGGAGAGAAGGCTGCGTGGCAGCTAACCCCGAAGATGTCCGCCTTGAACCCTCCGGGGCTTTCTAAATTCTGTTTCGTCTCTGGTTTCCTTTCCTCAGTAAGCTCGGCTTAACGGAGGACGTGTCTGCATTTTCTGAGTGCACGTTAGCTATCAGTGCACGCAGGGGAGGTGGCCTGCGCCCGGCTGGGTGCCTGGGGAGCTGATCTAGGATTGGGGAGACGCCCCCTCTTCCTCCTGCCCCCACCCTGTGATGAGATGCCTGAGTACCCTGTCATTCTGTGGATGACCTTTGGGTGGGAGGGCTGGTAGGGGCGGTGAGTTCCACTCCCCGCCGTTTTCTCGTGCTCACCACGGGCCAGGCGCTGTGCTAAGTGTTTTACTGACAGCCCTGTGCTTCTTGCACCATGAGCACCTTCGCAGACGGGGAAAGCTGTGCTCGGAGAGGCTCAGTCGGCGCCCGGCCGCGCAGGGCCAGCCCGCCCATTCGTGTGACGTGGAGAAGCGCACCTTTCCTGGGGCCATGTAGCCCGCGTCTCGGAACAGTGCCGCGGTGCTTGATTGTCAGCACAGGGCGGGTCGCTGCCGCACCTGTGGTGGACACGCACCTTGCGCAGCGTCCGCCACGCTGCGCCCCCTCCATGCGGTGCCCTCGACCTCCGCCCCAGCCGCGGCCCACCCGCGCGCCTGGAGCCCTGCAGCTGTTTCTCCTGTGTTCGCCTCCGCGTCCCTCCTCCGCGATTTTGTGCGTTATCTGTGGACTTCCTGTTAGGAGAAATAAAGATTCGGCTCTCGCTCTCCCCACTCTTCCTCTCCCACCCTCACAATAGATAGATCACTCTTTTAACTTAATGAAGCGTTTGCCTTATGGCTGTAAATATCATTTACTGCAAAATCAATTATGTACTTTAATCTCCCTCTTTCCTGTAAGACCCCTGGTTTTCTTGGAGTCTTGAATTCCTTTTGTTCCCCTTTTGCCCTGTCTGCCGGTATCATCCCAATGGCTAACACCTGAGCGCTCACTGTGCCCCCAGCACCGCGCGAGGCTCCTGGCCGCCCGGAGAGGAGGCGTTGTTCCTCTCCCGTTGCCGGCGGGAAGCGCAGGCGCAGAGCGGTGCAATCAACTGGCCCACGATCCCGCCTAATCCCTGCAAAGGCAGGAGTCAAATCCAGACCGTCAGACGCCAGGCCCTGTGCTCTTAACATTTTCCTGCGCGTCTTTAATTATATTATGTTGTGTACTGTTTTCTCCCCCTGGAGTTCTCCCTTTTGGGGACTCTCCATCCTCCTGCTTCAACTTTGGGCCTAAGTGGAAGCTGTTGTTTCCCAGAGCTCTGGTTTTTATTTGTTTAGCCCCTCATTTTGCTGGAGTATATCTTAAAGCAGCTTCCTTAGAAAGGCATACATTTTTTACATCCTTGCAAGTCTTAAAACTCTTCATTCTGTCCTCTGACAATGGTGCACTGTCCTCAGAATTCTAAGGGGAAATGCTTTCTCATCTAGAATTTTACATCAAGCCTGTCTTCCTGCATCCAGCTGTTTTTAGGACAGGAAGTCTGATGTCATTCTGAGTCCAGGTGTTTGGTATGTGATTTCTTTTTTTATTTTAAATTTTGGGGAACTTTGATCGTCTCTTTATTCCTGTGTTCTAAAATTGCATAATGACTGTAGTATTTCTCTGATAAATTCCTTCCCTCTTTCTTTCGTTTCTTCTCCTGAAACGCCAGTTAATTAGATGTGGGACCCGCTGGATCCATTATCTAACTTTCTTATCTTTTCTCTGTTAACCTACGTGTCTTCATCTTTTAGTTCTAGTTTCTGGGATGTTATCTTTATTTTCTAATCCCTATATTGGATTTAAAGTTTTTAATTTCACAAACTCTCCTTTATTCTATGCTTGTTCTTTTTCCATAACACCCTTTTCTGTTTTTGTATGTGTGTGAGGAAGGTTGGCCCAGAGCTAACATATGTTGCCAATCTTCCTCTTCTTTTTCTGCTTGAGGAAGATTGTCGCTGAGCTAACATCTGTGCCAGTCTTCCTGTATTTTAAGTGGGACGCCACCACTGCATGGCCTGATGAGTAGTGCTAGGTCTGTGCCGGGATCTGAACCCGTGAACCACAGGCTGACAAAGTGGAGCGTGGGAACTTAATCAGCACGCCACCAGGCCAGACCCGCTCTCTTATTTAATAGATGGAATAGCCTTTCACACTTTTCTGTGGCTACTAGTGAGAGCTTTTTTGAAACTTTCTTCTAGTTCTTGTTTTTCCTGTTTCTTCCACAATTATGTTTCTATCTGTTTTGGGCTTCCCTTTTCATCTTGGGTAGTTTCTTTGAATACTTGGTGATACTTTTTTGTCTCTGGATACTTCAAAATAAGGCACAAAAAGCTTAGGTGGGTGGTTCAGGCTGGTTGACTGCTTGGCTTTGTTGAGATGGCCAGATGGGAGCTCCCAAGGGACCCCCAAGGCCCAGCGTAGAACTGTTGTATTGTGGACTGTTGAGTTTCTCCAGAAACAGACCTCTGATCTCCAGGGCAGGTGGGGGCGGTCCTAGCCGTGCCTGTCTGTGCAGGAGTCGGGCAGGAGGAGAGCCAGCGCTTTGGGATGGGCTCCTCAGCCTTGCATTTCTGCTCCCCTCTTACTCCACCTGCAGTCTCAGGGTCTACAGGTCTCCCAGGGGTTCCACAGGGAAAGCTGGCTGTCACCAGAAAGACCAAGGAGGAGTCTTGGGGTTCAGTGTGTGCTGACCTCAGCCTATGGTAAGTCAGCCGGTGTTCTTCCAGGAGGGGGTCAGCTGCCCTGTCCTCACCCAGGAGAGATGAGGTGTCATTGGGTTTGCTACTCTGTGTCCATCCAGCTCAGCAGCCTCTTCTCTGGTCTGTGTGCTCTGGACTTGGGGGTGGAATGCCTCCCCTAGCCTCTGGTCAGTTACCATTGCTCAAAAAGAATTGCCCATGACTCTTGCCGTGCCCTGTGCAGCAGGGAGAGTTGGAGAGAAGCCGCACATCGGCCCTCGGAGAACCCATGTGCTCAGAAATTCATTTCTCTTGTGGAAGGAGGAATGAGAGGGATTCAAAGCTGGCTCTCTTGGCTGCTCCTTTTCATCAAAGAAGCCTCAGTGAATTCTCCTGTTCGCGTATTCGGAACTTTCTCCCACAGGGGCCCAGAGCGTACTTCTGGGAATTGTCAGGGTTTCCCACCCTGTGCTCATTTGATTGTTCTGGGAAACCCCAGCTGCTGCCTCCTCCTTCCCCAGCCTCCTGCTTCCAGCTGGAGCCTCCTTAGTTCATTCCTTCCATACAGTTGTACTGACACCCACCCTGTACCAGGCATGTTGGTGTGCCTGGGGATGGAGGCAAGCCTAAGAGGCACTGTTCTGGCCTCAGGGAACTTCAAAGTGGTTCTGGAACAATGGATGGCAAACCAGCCACATTTCTAGTACGCCAGCTGCCTTGCAATCACGTGTTGCTTAAGGGAGACCTGGGGCAAATCTTTTTTTAATTAAATAATTAGCTTTTGATGTAGATGTGTGTCTGGGGCATTTGTTTGTTTCCTGTGGGTGCATCTGGACTGTCAGTTAACCTGGGGCTTGCCTGGATGCCAGTTGCTGTGAAGATCCCTTCGGCAGCAGTCATAATGAAGCAGGCCGTGGTGTGCGTTGGTGGAAGCTCTCTCCCAGAGACTGGGTCTGTCTCTTTAGACTGGTGGGGACTTCATTCCACAAATGTTATCTGCACCTACTAAAGGACAGACCCTGGGCTAAGAGCCAGACTTCCAGAGATTTCTCCAGGCACCCCACTTTCCAAAGTTTGAGCCAGGGAACCCTAGTTCCGCAGGGAAGTACTAACTGGGAAGTGCTGGGCACGGAGGGAGTCCCTGGCCAGAGGCTGGCTTCTTTCTGTGGAGATGAGGTCCTGCTGAGACGCATGGTGAATTCACAAGAGGGGCTGAAGCAGTCTTTCCCAATTTTCTTTTTCCAAGGAGAGTTTGTTTATTTGTGTGTTTGTTTTAAACCACAGTGACTATAACAGACCAGGGCTCTTTTGAGCATGCTCCAGGCTATTCCACCAGTGACACGCAGGACTGTGTTCCCCAGAAAAAGGTCTGGATTTCTACATGGGCTGCTTAGGGCAGCTGTCCCGATAGAGGGCAGATAATGAGGGGTGTGTGGTCAAGCTGTATTTGCATAGCAGGCACAGTGTGTTTAGGGCTCACCTGTAGCTTAAAATAGCAAAACGATCTCAAGGTGCTTTTAGCTATCAGATTTCCAGGAAAAAGTTTATTCTCATGATTGCTTTTATTCAGAAGGGGGAAGCTTGGGGGACACTGAAGTCTCCCTCCCTGGTGCCAGCGTTGGCTGCAGCTTCAGGAGGCCATGTGCCAGGGCGACCTTGGACAAATTCCCCCTCTGTCCTTGCTTTCTCTCTATGACCGCCTGGAAGAAAATGGTGTCAGTCAACTGCTCTCCGGCAGCATTGGGACTCTGTGGTGCCCCCTCACGTGCCCCCTCAATGCCAGCCTGCGCATCTCTTTTTGTCTGCTTCATTTATTGATGCTTTTGTGAAAGTTCTGTTCGAACCAAGGGTTTTGAGGCTAATACGTTTGGAAACCACAGGAAGCACGGGCCCCCTTGCTCTCCAGGGTCCTGCTGTGTCTGTTTCTGTTCAGAGGTTGAGTGCCCAGTACCTGCGTAGTCATTGTTGGGGAAGCGGGGTAACGGCAGATGTGCCCTGGTTCGCTCTGCGAGGAGCATGGCCTGCAGATGGCACTTGGCGAATAGCCTAGGCCATTGTCCCTCACTTCTATTTTTAGGTACAAGTGACTAGTGACTGAGGGCCCCGTGTGGGGAGAGACCTGCAGACTCACCCTACAGGCAACCTAAATATAAATATATGTTTGGGTCATCAGTGAAGTCGGGGCACCAAAAATTTGTTTTTAATTTGCAGAAGCATCAAAATTTTCATCATGGCAAAAATCAGAATGGCCTCATATTTATACTTGGTCTTGCTTTTTATTGTGAATTAGATGTGTGTGTGGCGGGTGGGACACCATCTGCTCCTCAGTGCTTTGGGCTTCTGAAGCTCTAACTCTGCCCTGGGATCCTGGAGGCCCCTTGTAGAGTCCAGCTTTCAGATCTGTTTACCTAAAGGACCCCTTCTCTTCTAACCTTTAGTTTTAGCTACACGAACTCCTGCCTGTGCCCTGGATAAATTCTTAAAATAATTGTCCATCAGCAGCCTCTCAGAGAGGAATGTTAAATGTTGCCATGATGTCAAAGGGGCCCCAAGGAGAAAGGTCTGGGCCAAACCCAGCCTGTCACTCCTGGCCCGCGACAGAGTGGGAGATAAGAAAGGCAAAGGCTCAGAGAGAGCCTGGTCCCCTGGGCTCCCTGAACAAGCCAGGCCCTCCGTGTGGGTGGTACTGCAGGGCCAGGCTGTTCGCTACCAAGAACAATGGACTTCCAGACACCACTGCCCAAGTGACACCAGGGGTCTGTGGCTCTTCCAGTTCCTCGCCCTTGTCAAGCCTGCATCAGAATGTCAGGAGCCTCCAACGATAGTTTGGGGACCCCGGGGCTGCCGGTGTCAGGCAAGATGTGCTTAACTACCATGGACAAAAAGCTTAACCTGCTGAATGAAAAGGTTGACAAACTCTTGCATTTCCAAGAAGATGTCACAGAGAAACTGCAGTTCATGTACCAAGGCATGGGCCACCTGGAGCAAGGCCTGCACCGGCTAGAGGTCTCCCAAGTTCTGGGCCCGGCTGGGGCCAGCCATACTCCTCCAGCTGATGCGCAGGCTGGGTGGCCAGAGGTCCTGGAGCTGGTGAGGGCTATGCGGCAGGATGCTGCCCAGCATGGCGCCAGACTTGAAGCCCTCTTCAGGATGATGGTGGCCGTGGACAAGGCCATAGCTTTGGTGGGGGCCGTGTTCCAGAACTCGAAGGTGGTGGATTTCATCATGCAAGAAAGTGTCCCCTGGGGGGAAGGAAGCCATACCGTTGGCCCTGCAGAGGTTGGTTCCTTCTTTCCTGCCCCAAGGCCCTTCTGGCTAGAAGGGAGGCCCAGAGGCCCCGGTTGGGAAACTAGCCAGCTGGCTGGTCTTAGGAGAGGTGGGGGGCTGTTGTCTCCTTCTTGTGCCTCCTGCATGATCTGTTGATGGGGAAAAGGAGAGATGGAACATTAAAGGTCATAGGTGGATTTCCAGACAGGACACTAACTGGCTGCTCTTCCCAGGGAAAAGAAGAGGAAGCGCCCTGGCAAGGTTTGTGGGGCCGTGGGCAGTCCCAGGGCACTTAGAAGTGGGGATAAACCGGTCATTAGAGAGAGCAGGACTATGATGCTCCCTGGACATCCCAGTGACTTCTCTCTGCTCCTTTCTGTGCCTTCACACCTGGGGTGGGAGACGGGTGGGGAGCGTCAGTTTACCCTGACCGAGCCCCCATTCAGGAACCCAAACCCTTCTCCCTTCCTGTCCCCAGCCTGCTCTGTGCCAGAGTGGGCAGAGTGTGCAGCTGCCTGTGGGGAGAGGAATGTTGACACTGACCCATGGGGGACACAGGGCAGGCGGGAGCCGGAGCCTGGGGGTGGAGTGTGGCATTTCTGGGAGCGGCTGTTCCCAAGGTTTGCATAATCAACTCTGCTGGCTAATGGAGGTTTGGCTGGGCTGGGGTGTTTGTGTGTGTGTGTGTGAGGTGTGTAGAGGCAACACTCTGTTTGGGAACAGCTAAGGATCAGCCACTTAGCAACACTCAGACGGCTTGGAGCCACCATTTCAGATCCCTGCAGCCACCCACCCGCCTCTGGCAGGAGGTAATCTGGGGTCTACAGGGGTCCGGCCTTCACCTGGTGTCAGCCACTGAGGCTTTCAGAGCAAGGCTGCAGGAGTTTGCCTTCTCTCCCCACCCCCAGCGGGCCGGGGCTCACCCTGCTGACCTCTTCTGTCCCTGCCCTGCAGCCTCTCCCAGAGCAGGCGCCCTGCACCCAGCCCCCTGCGTTCCGTACCTCCCCGGTGCGAGGTGTGCCTTCTGCCCTTGCCGCTGAGAACCAACTTCAGCTTTAAAAAGGAGCATTAATCTAACATATGCACATGGCAAACACACTCCTGTGGTGTAGAGAGCCCACGCCTCCCTCCTGCCCGTCTCCTGGTCTCCGGGATAGCCATCCTCCTGAGCATCACGGGGCCAGTCCTGCGGGGCCGTCCGGCCGTGGTCCAGCCATCAGCACATTGGTGTACACACCGCCTCTTCACTTTATTTTGTTTTAACTCAAATATTATTCACATTGTTCTGGCTTTGATTTTTCTTTTTTTACTTAATATATTTTGGACATTATTTCATATTTGCACCTAGAAAGCTTCCTCATTCTTATTTCTTAAAGTTGTAGAGCTCTCCATTTTGGGGTTATGTCTTCATTTGTCAATCAGTCCCATATTGTTTTGTTTCTATCGTTTCTCATTTTAGCTATTATAGATAACGATGCAGTGAACGTCTGTAGAAGTGTGAGTTATCTGTATGATGTACTCCCAAAGTGGCAATGCTAAGCCAAGGGGTGAATTTGTAAAACCGACCTTCCAAGAAGTCACTCTAACTTAGTCTCCTATTTATAACATATGGGAATAATTGTTGCCGCCACTTTTGGTAACACATATTATGCAACTTTTTGATTCTTTGCCTGTGTGGTGAATAAAAACTGAGATCTTATTGTGCATCTGCTTTTTTTTTTTTTTTTTTTACATTTTAGCATAAAAATTTTCCAACGTTTATAAAAATAGAGACTGGTATAATAGACCCGGCGAGCCCATAACTGGAGGCCAATTTTGTTTCATCCCCTCCCCCACCCACTTCCTTCTCTCCAGATTGTTCTGAAGTAAATCTGGGACATTGGATCACTTCTTCCATAAATATTTCAGCATTTATGTCTAAAAGATAAGGGCTCTTTTAAAAATATAGTCATGACACCATTATCATACCTAAACAGTAACTTAATACGACCAAAGTCAGTGTTCAAATTTCTTATGCTTTTTTAAAATTTGAGTCAAGATTCAAATAAGGCCGTCGGTTATATTATATACCTCTCAAAGCTAACTCTTTTATTTTACTTCATAAAAAAATGTAAAGTTCTTTTTAGGGAAAATTTCAAACATAACCGAAAGTAGGTAGAATGATGTATATCATTGTAGTTTTTAATTTGTATGTATTTTACTAGAAGCTTGAGCATCTTTCATAGATTTAAAACCTTTTGTATTTTTCTGTAAACTGCCTGCTCATGTGCTTTTCCCTCTTTTCTATTTCAGTTTTTTGCCTTTTTCTTACCGATTTGTAAGAGCCCTTCACATGTGCTGCAGGAATTTAGGCATTTCTGGATAGGATGAAGTCATAGAACCTTCTGTTTCTGAGTTCTTGTGACGTTTCCTGTCTGTACTGCTCCCCTGGCATGTGGTTGATCTCTCTTCTGGTCCTTGTGTTTAGGACGGATCTCAGTAACCATCTATAGTTTTGGATCTCATCTCCAGTCAGGCTGTCAGCTCCTTATTGGCGCAGGCCACGAGGCGTCTTCTTCCCTTTGTGTCCGGCAGCTAGGATGGGTCTCACAGGAGAGGTCAGAGAATGGGCTGTTAAGTAGATGAGATGAAGCCCCAGCTACTGATCACCTTGTTGGTACTGAAAACGGTGCATCATGGAGACTTTCTGGAGACCCTCTTTGTATTTCCTAAGAGAGTAGAGGCACAGTAATCATTTGTAGAATTGAATTAAATGCTAGCACTGGCTGTAAAATTTGAAAATTATGCCAGGATATCGTGAAGGTCCTCCTTGGGTCTTCTGAAGTGCCCAGTGGCACTTCATTTGGTTGTAATAATGAGTTCGATTATTACTAGAAGCCAGGTGCTTTCTCATGAAGGACAAGTTCAGACTTAGCCAGGGGTGGGCTCAAATCATGGGCCAGCTGTTGAGAAGACCCCAGTCCTCTAGAATGGTGTTTGGAGTCTCTCCTGCTTCCTCTGGGTGCGCCAGACAAGGCAGGGACCAAAGGTTGAGTCCTGAAGACAAAATCAGCTTTGTGTGTGTGCGTGTGCATGTGTGGGTGTGCCTGCCCACACCAAAGACAGGAGGAAGGAGAGGACAATCTGAGCCCAACAAGGGCTGCCCAAGGACAGTCTGTTCGAGTCCCTTTCCACCTGTGGGGTGAGACGGGAGGCAGGCCGTGATGATGCCTCCAGCTCCCCCGCTACACGGGCGCGGGACAGAGTCTGCAGGAGGAGGCCCAGGGAGTGGTCTCTGCCGAGCAAGGCGTCCAGGTCACACTGATGACGCTGGGGATAATCGTGGTGACAGCAGCTGGCTTTATTTATCAAGTGCCCACCACATGCCAGCCGCTGGGCTAGGTGTTTCCACTGTTGTGTTGTTACCATTAGGAGGACAAAGCTCGGTGTCCTGGAATCCCAAAGGCACGAGCAGGTCACAGGCTGGAGAAAGGTGGGCACAGTTAGGAAAACAGCAGAACCAACCTCATCCTTAATGTCGGGGGACACTCGAGAGCGCTGAGGACTGTGGTGTCCTGGTTAAAGGGAACTGCTCTCGCCACCTTTTGCCATATGGGCCTAGGGTTGCCAAATCTTCAGATTTTTTTCAAGAGAAGCTGGGAACCTATACTTTTTTTCTAATCAGTTTTATTAAGGCATAATTTACGTACAATAAACTACACATCGACATACCAAATATGTACGGTTGAAGTATACAGTTCAACAAATGTTAAACACCCAAATCACCACCACCACAATCAAAATATAGAACAATTCTATCACCCCACAAGGGAACTTAGAATTTTAATATAAAAATCTCCTAGATTTAAAATGTTGATAACATTTAACAAATTAAAATTTAAAAATACTGTGCAAGCCAAACAAAATGCTTCTTGAACTCTCTTTGGCCTCTGGGCTCCCTGTTGGGGCCTCTGTGGACAAGGGCCTTCAGTGGGCCTTCGGGCTCTGGGCTGAGGCCAGAACTGCTGCTGTGACAAGTGCCAGGAAAAGTCTTAGGGGCTTCACCAGCCAAAGGCTCAGCACCCCCAGAAGCCAGGGGGACCCAGCAAGGGTCAGACCATCTAGAAATACTTGCACTTAGAAATACTGAGTGCTGCGACTGTTTCAAGAGGGAGAGCTCGTGTGAGCCACGCGCCCATGTGGTGTGGGCCCTTCAGAGTTAAGGAAGAGCTGCTGGGAGCTTCTCTGGGCCGGGCTCCGAGTGTCCTTACATGATCAGCTTGTGGAACACAGACAACTCTCTGTCTCAGGCAGGAAAAAATCACCAGAGATATTGAGCACTTACCATGTGCTAGGCATGCCTCTTAGAACACTCCACAAATTAACTCCCCAACCCTCCCACTAACTTTATGAGTAGATACTATTCTCCCTATTCCACAGATGAGGAAAGTGTTGCAGAGAAGTTAAGAATTTTGGCCAAGTGGTAAAGGTGGAGTTTAAACCAAGTGAGTCTGGCTGAAGAGTCTGAGAGTCTGTGCTCCTGGCTCTACCTCTGTCCTGGAAAGGGGTGACCGTGGATCCACCTGTCCAGCTCCCAGGCAGGCATTGTGAATTGATAGTGGCACTCTTTCCCCACCTAAGCATGGATTTATCTGACTTCAGAATTCAACCCAAACCAACACTCTAGTATCCGTGACCAATTGATCTGAGTTGCCTTTTAAGATTAAATTTATTTTCCATCCATGGTCTAGGTACTTTGAGGTCCAGTCTATTTAGACTCCCCTGTCAGGGGCTGGCCTGCCCTTCCCTGGCAATATGGTGATGTATTGGGGAAGGACTTGATTCTGGGTTTAAAACTGGGCTTGTCCTCTTTTAAGTTTTATGATCTTGGGAAAGCCTCAATGTCTTTGTCTCTAAAATGAGCGTAGGAGTATCTACCCTCTAGTATTACTGTGAGACTGCTTGAAATAACCTCAGCACTTTTGTCTTAAGCACACGGCAGGTGCTCAACAAATATTTGTGGCCTGAATGATGATGATATTGATGATGATGATGGGGCCTTTCCTCTTGTTCTTTTAGAACAAAGAGCAAGTGGAAGAGAAAGGAGCAAAACCAAAGCATGTGCTGAACACCAGAGGCGTGCAAGCTGGAACCACGGGGCCTTGGGAAGGTGAGCGGGACCCCGTTTGCTTCTCCTACATTGCACACATAACAATATCAGAATAAAAATGCCACCACCACCAACAATGTGATTGTGGAAAAACTGTTGAAACTTCTTCCCTTTTTTTTTTTGCGGTTCTTTTTGTCTTTTATGTATACCCCACGAGAGATGAGCAGTTAACTGCTATGTTTTAAAGTTACTTGGAGTAGTGCCTCTCTGTGTAGCCTGTGCCACCACCGTGACATTTCACTTTGCTTTAAATTTTTATGAATTGCTTTTTTTCTTTAGATTGGCACCTGAGCTAACAACTGTTGCCAATCTTCTTCATTTTTTTTTTTTTTCTGCTTCTTCTCCCCAAAGCCCCCTGGTACATAGTTGCGTATTTTAGTTGTGGGTCCTTCTAATTCTTGCATGTGGGACACCACCTCAGCATGGCCTGATGAGCAGTGCCATGTCCGTGCTTAGGATTCAAATTGGTGAAACCCTGGGCCACCGAAGCACAGCGTGCAAACTTAACCACTCGGCCACGAGGCCAGTCCCTATGGATTGCTTTTTTAAACTTTAATTTTCTTTTATAATTTTGCGTAATATTTACATGATTCCAAAGACAAATTGACAAACAAGGTATATTAAGAGAAGTCTAGATTCTATCCTTGTTTCCTGTATCCTGCTTCAGCAGCCCCCACCATAGGTAACCATTTAAAGTTTTTGTTTTATCTTTCCTTTGAGGTCCAGTCTCGTTAGACCAGATTCTAAGTGGTTATTAGCATGTATGCATGAACACACACACATCCTCCATTGTTAGGTGAACAGAAGCATACCATACATACTTTTCTCCACTTTGCTTTTTTTCACTTACAGTATATTCTGAGATCACTCCATATGCACATATATTGGTATTCATTCTCCTTTTTTATAGCTTTTTGATGCAGCACCCCTTGCGTGAACCCAGCCACCTACCAGAGGTCCTTTGGGTTAGTCAGCCAGCCCCCTACTGAAGGTCATTAGGGTTGTGCCCAGTCTGGCTGTCATACACGTGCTGCACTGAACTGTCTTCGGCATGTTCTTTGCAATATCTTTGGCATAGATTCCTCGAAAATGGAGTGCTTTTTCTCCTGCCTATTTTCCTGTAGAGAGCCAGAAGGTGGACCTGCCAGAGGGGACAGTGGAGTGGCTGCCTCCCATCAATGCTTCAGGGATGGGATCTGACCTACTCACCCAGGCAGAGGCCCTGCCAGGGCAGGGAGATGGAGTTCCTGGCCCAGCCCAGGTGCCGCCTGGCCATCTGCTGCTGCCCACAGAGGTGGAAACCAAAGCTCCTGGGGCATCCAGCAAGAACCCTGGGACTGGCCTGGAATTGTCTGCAGCACCCGAGGGAGTCAACGAGGGCCCCACCGGCCAGGAAGCTGCACCGGGTACAGGTCAAGGAACGTTGTCCAGCAGGCCCGACCCTCGGCCCTCAGAGTGGGGCATGAGGTTGACTTCAGGGCCGTCAGCCAAGACCAAGTCACCTTACGGTGGTGGGGAAACGCATCCGAGGTAAGGGGTGCTCTTCCAAGCTGAGCAAGGGAAGGAATTAACTGCAGCCCCTCAGTGGGAACACAGCCAATGGACCGGCTGCAAAGGTTGCGTGTCTACTGTCGGCACAGCACTGGGCTAGCCTCGTGAGGGGAAGACGGGAGAAGGTCTAGGCCCTGCTTTTGCCTAGAGCACTGGTTCTCACCTGGCACCCATTAGAATTACCTGGAAGGAATTTTTAAAATACCGATGCCTGGAGATTCTAACTTACTCAGTGTGGAGTGAGGCTCAGGCATTGGTTTTTTTCCTTCTTTTTTTTTTCACAAGCTCCCTAGGCGATTGCAATATAGAGTAGGACTGAGAATCAGTAGCTCTTAGAGCAGTAATAATAGCTAAAAGCTGGGCTAAGCAAACACTTCCCACCTGCCAGGCACTGGCACAGCTCTTCACAGGCATCATCTCATTTTATTCTTACAACATCCACAGGAGGCAAGTGAGGTTGGTGTCCTTATTTGATTGAAGAGGAAACAGGCTCAGAGTGCCCAGGGCCACACAGCTTGGGATTTACAGAGTTGGAATCTGAACCAAGGCTATTGGATTCCAGAATCTGTGCCCCTAACCACTGTACCATCCTGCTCCCTTATGTCAGCATTTAATGAAGTCCTAAATACTATGGTGGGGAGAGAAGAATGGGCACTCAGAGGTGGGAGGTCTGTGTGGGCTGAGTCAATCCAGGAGGACTTTCAAGAGGATTACACTTGGGGTCCTGGAGGTGGGGTTTGACCTGACCCTTACTTAGCACGTGGGCGGGGCCTGCTCTCAGCAGCCACAGTGCAGGAGAATGAAGAGGCAGAACCTGCTGACTGACTGCCAGCCCTCGGGGGCCCTGTATGTGCCAGCCCCTGGGGACAGCGCACTGCGGCCCCAGGACAGCCCGCTGAGGGCACTGTGCCTCCTGGGCTTCTCTCACAGGGACCTGGTGCCCTCCTGCACCTGCCTGGCTGTCCTGACCTGTTCCTCAGCCCCCTGAGGCCTGGCTCAGGGAGGGGAGCTGGTGTCTGTGTGTGCTGCGGCAGCTGGCAGAGAAGCCCGGATCCTTTATCTGCCTTTGTTCTGGAAGGAAATGGGAACCGCCAGGAGACCTAACCAGCCAGAGGGAGGGATCCCTGGCAGGCACCCTGGACGCCAGCCAGGGCTCTAAATGTGGAATTGGGAGATGGGGGTGACCTTTCCATGAACTCGCTAGGGGCCCCAAAAAGGCTCTGTGTGAGGCGGAAAGGTCTCTCTGTCAGTTTTAGCCTGAGCTGAATTTCAGGCACACCAGCCCTGCCCCAGGGCTCAGGAAGTGGGGAGATCACTACCTGCGCTTCCTCAGCTAGCACAGGGTCTGTTTTGAGGAAAACAGGTTTGAGCTCAAACATTGGCTCTGACTGGCAGTGGCCGCCTGTGTTGAGGATCCGGAGGTATAACTGGACTTGGTGGACTGAGTAGGGCCGTTGATTAGCAATGCCTGCCCTGGGCGCTGTGAGGGAGGTGGGGCAGCCCTGGGCACTCCCAGCTGCAGGGGAATGCACAGCAGTGCCTTTGGGTCATCCCGTGCCCCTAGGTGTGAAGACCAAGGGGGACAGCAGGGCCTGTCAGCCTTCTCAGCTGCCCACCCGACCACCCGGGTACCCTTCCAGCAACTGGCTTCTTGTGGTTTCCCGTGTCCCTCAGTGAAGACGAGACCTGAGCTAGGCTTGGATGCCCCCTTTGCCGTCCTACCCTGTCATCACTAACCCCTTCTCACTCCCGAAGGGCACGTGTTGGGGGGTTCTGAGGCCCCCCGCCCAAGGCTTGGCCGTGAACCAGCTGTTGAGGCAGGCGCATTCAGGAACAGGCACTGTCCTCAGGGGACCTGCAGTGGCTCAGAGAGGAGGCCTGGCCTTCAGCTGCTGGGGAAAGGCCTCACTCTGTTTTATTGTGGTAAAAACACATAATATAAAATTTACCATCTTAAGCATGTTTAAGTACACAGTTCAGTAACGTTAAGTATATTCATGTTGTGGCACAGACCTCCAGAACCTTTTCATCTTGCGGATCTGAAACTCTATAACCATCAAACGACTCCCGTTTTCCCCTCCCCCCAGACCCTGCTAGCCCCCATTCCACCTTCCGTCTCTATGAGTGTGACTACTGTAGGTACCTCATATAAGTGGAATCAGTCTGTCTGTGACTGGCTTATTTCACTTAACATAATGTCCTTGAGGTTCAGCCAGGTAGTAGCATGTGTCAGAACGTCCTTTTTAAGGCTAAATAATATTTCAGTATATGTATATGCCACATTTTGCCTATCCATTCATCCATCAATGGACGCTTGGATTGCTTCCACATTTGGCTGTTGTGAGTAATGCTGCTGTGAACATGGTGTACAAATCTCTCTTTCAGACCCTGCTTTCAGTTCTTCTGGATACATCCCAGCAGTGGGATAGCTGGATCATACAGTAGTTCTATTTTTAAATTTTTGAGGATTGGCCATACTGTTTTCCACAGTGGCTGCACCATTTTAGGCCTCATTTTTGGAGCCCGCCTGCATTTGTGCTTTCCTCTCTTAGTTGACTCTCAGTACATCTATGAGGTGTTACGTCCGTATTTGTCAGAAGAGGCACCTGAGGCTAGACTTGCTCAAAATGGTCCAGCAACCCAGTGGCAGAGCTAAGACCAGAATGGAGGCTGCCTGGCTCCCTCCTGAGACTCAGTCCACACCAGCCAGTCACCCCCTCACCCCTGGCCCAACACACATAGACCCCGGCATTAGGGTTGTGAGTGGCAGTCAGAGTTGAGGAGACTCTGAGAGGGAGAGTCTGAGGCCCAGGGGGTCGTGGCTTCCAGGGTCAGGGTCGTTCCCTCTGAATGTGAGGGCTCAGAGGGCCTTCCTGACCTCCAGCTGGGGTCCCAAGTCCCATTGCTGCAGGGTCTGCGGAATGAAAATGGATGAAGCGGGCCCAGCGGGCTTGCCAGGGAGCAGAGAGGCCTGTGGGGAAGTGGAGAGCTGCTCCTCAGCTATGCAGGCATGCAGGCCCGCCACAGCCAAGTATGTTTGCTCAAGAGAAACAGGAAGTCCAGGTTCTTATGAGCGATTGCCTGATTTTAATAAAATATGTCTGACCTGGGGCTTCCAGTGTGATGGTTGACTTGGTTCACTCTTCTCTTCATTTAACTGAAAGAGAAACTGAGGCCAGCAGAAGGTTTGGAAGAGCCCAGGCCTCCTGCCTGCAGGCGACAATCCTCCTGGGGCAGAAGCTGGTTTCCGAGGGGCCTCAGAGGTGGCTGGGCCCACCCTCGTTCACCACAGGTTGCTTCATGCCTTCCCTGAACCCTCATGCAGTGGAATCCTGAGAGATGAGGGCATGTATGTTACTGAAGCTGGCCTCTCCCCTGGTGTCCTGTCTGGGCAGAGGTGGGCACGGACCCAGAGGGGCAGGGGTTGCAGTCTGTGGGTTCCAACCACAAGCTAACTCTGGCTATTGTAACAACCCTAAGGGGCCTGTTTTACAGATAAGAAAACTGAGGCCAAGCAGTCATGGTTGGGAGCAGCAGCAGCAGCAGGCATTTGAACACAAGACTCCCGAGTTTGTTTTTAACCTCAGAGCCATATTTCTCTCTGCACCAGGGTCTCCGTCCACGTGCAGGAGACGGATACTCCTGGGGAGCTGCTTGTGACACGAGGGGGCAACCTCAGCCCCACACCCCCTGCGGAGGCGCCTGCAGCCGCCCATCCAGGTGAGCAGGACCCACCTGGGCCCTGGTGCTGCCCCCAGGCCCCTGGGACTGAGTTGGGAAAACAGATCCCGAAAGGAGCCAGCAAGTTGTTGCTCCTGCGGAAGCGGAGCAGCGATGAGGGAGCGAAGGCTGAGGAGAAGCCGGGGCCTCGGGCCGAGCCCATCATGGGACCAAGCGGGGCCTGGAGGGACAAGGGAGATGACGCTGGGGTCCCAGGCCTGCAGCAGGACAAAGGCCCAGAAGCAGGAAATCCTGAGCCCAGGAGGGATTGCATGGCCGGGGGCGTGGGCAGGGCCGAAGCTGGAAGGAGGACACCCCCGGGAGCCGAGGCTGGCCGCGTGGTTCTGGGTAAGTGAGGCCATTGCTGTGTGCCCTGAGGTGGTGGTTTTGGAGGGCCTACTCCTGAGAGGCCTCCCTGAAGCTTCCAGGGAGGATAATGTGGGTCTGGGGGAGTCCAGAC
Organism: Equus quagga; assembly: GCF_021613505.1. NCBI lineage: Eukaryota > Metazoa > Chordata > Mammalia > Perissodactyla > Equidae > Equus > Equus quagga. The sequence continues at coordinate 44,347,599 of NC_060279.1, read as the reverse complement.
TCAGAGCAGCCTGCCAGTATATCCCGGGGCTGGAGACAAAGGCACGGAGATGCTGCAGGACGAGCTTGGGTTGGCCTTGGCTGTAGGGGAGGAGGCAACCTGGTGGGGCTCAGCTGGGTGGATTTCTGAAAGCCACCTGCCAGTCTAGTGCTCTTGGTATCATTCTGATTGAGACAGAGAAGGCTCCTATTTGAAAGCAAATCCATTGACTGGTGTGCATAACCCACTATCAGCCATTTGCACCCAGTGAACTGACTGTCCCACAGGATGGGGAAGGATGGTGAGGCTGCTGACCTGCTTTCCGTCCCATTTGTGGTGGGAGGTCCTTGTGTTTTTGTCACCCAAAGGCTTCAATCCTCTAACCTTTAGGGTCATACCCGCCTTGCTCTGAACCCTCATTCCACGTGGCTGTAGGAAGGCCACCCTTTGCTGATTCCCTTCACAAGGATTTCTGGAAGTCCCTGAGGAAGGACCATGTGTTCTGCAGGTCATCCAGGTGTCCCTTTGCCACTTCTGGGCTCCGCAGTTGCCCTGTCATACTGACTTCCCCAGCTGCTTCCTCTTCTCCCCTAGTATGACTTGATCCAAATGTGGACACGGGCTCCTTTAATTCCTGAGACACAGCTGAGAGCAGGCTGTGATTTTAAAGTCTTTCCTGAGACTTGTGCTGGTGATGAAGCCCATGTTCACTCCCTGTGTGCCCAGCCGACGTTTACCCCACGGGCCTGCGAGCGGGATGAATGGAAGCAGAGGAGAGGTTAAGAAGCACACTCACGGCCGCGGGGTCAGTGCTGGTGGAGCCGGGCTCTGACCTGACTGTCTGGCTCCAGGACTGTGCGTGTAAACGTCGTGGCTGTATAGCCGCTGGGACAGAAGGCAGTTTACCTTGCGGCAAAGGAAACGTCAGCCTGGAATTCTAGATGTGGAATCTCCGTGACACACCCAGAATCCAGGCTCACCCAACCTTTCCGGGGGCCCAGAAAAAATAAAAACAACAGACTCCACAATGTGCAGACACAAAAAAGGATGAGCAACATGCTCGCAAAGCAAATTCAATATTCTACTTTGGCGAGCAGAAAGTTGCTTGTAGTAAGACAAACTAAGAGAAAAGAGCAGTATTTCCACTGCGCCAGGTGTGTGGTTTTGGAGGTGTCGGAGCTGTCCGTGGAACACTCTGAGGGCCCCGTGACAACCCCGAATAAATGTCAGCCCAAACCACTGCTATCCTGCCACTGCGTCTTCCAGCCCTTAACACACAAACCGGTCTATACCATTGTGTTTGGTGCATATTCACTATTCTGTTTTATTCATTTACTCTATTTCATGTAACATTCCTAGGTTCATATCACCTCTGAAGGACAAGATTTCTTTAAAAAACCTAAACTGTTTTCTCTTTCCGAGTCCTGCATTTCCCCTCCACACCCACTGTCCCCCAGCCCCACCCTGCGCCATGGGCGCTGGCCCGCTCTGGGCTGCATCGTGGGCCCTCCTGCCCTGTCAGGACACCTGGGGCTGGGGGGATGTTTGTATCCCCAGCTGTTTACCCATCACACCACCCTTGCTGGCCTCCATAGCCTTGCTTGTGCCTTTAAAATTAGGCCTGTCACTGAACTCTGCTCGATCGCCCTGTTCGAGTGTGCCTCTGTTTCCTGCAAGCCATGCTGATCCACCTTAGACCTATTCCTGGCTTGACATAACGTCTCCATCTTACAAAGAGCACTGCTGGAGGTGCTGGCAGACTTGGGTTTGAATCCTGTCTGTCACTGACTCACTCTGTGACCTTGGGCCAGTCACCTCACCTCTCTGAGACTTTGCTTCCTCCTCTGTCAAATGGGTGACTTGAGTGAGATGATCCTTGAGAAGGGTGAAGAGCTTGTCACTTGAACCAACTGGGTTTTGGATGGGTGGCTGAAAGGTGCAGGCTGCACAAAGGAGGCTCAGAGGCTGTTGTACCCTGAACAGATGACAGTCCTGCCCCGCCAGCCCCTTTTGAACACCGGGTGGTGAGTGTCAAGGAGACCTCGACCTCAGCAGGTTACACAGTGTGCCAGCATGAAGTCTTGGGAGGGTAAGTGAGCCTCATGACTTGATGAGGGGCAGAGCAGGAGGGGTGGGGGCAGAGACATCTGGAGGACTCAGCGGGGATTCTGCTGGATGCTTCCCGGGAACTGGGTGATTGAGCCAAGGCCAGGAGTGGGATACCTCATACAGCATGAGGGTGAATGGATAGCTCACGGAGAGTGGAAGAAGAGAATAGCCCATAGAGTGCAGGAGGGCCGCATGGGAAAATGAGATGGTGAGGGTGCAGGAGGGCCCACACGGGATGAGTGAGATGGCGTAGGGTGCAGGAGGGCCTGCACAGTGTGGGCATGGCAACCATATACTGGAGGTGGCAGCAGAGTCAACATTGGCTGGGGTAAGAGGGATGTCCTCTAGGATGTAGGACAGACTAGGTGGTATGGGATGTCCCCTGGGTGCAGGATAGACCACTGGGTGTGGGGTAAAGAAGCTCTTCTCTAGGTTTCAGGTACTCCATGTGGTGTGAGGGTGATGACTGGGCTGCTTCTGGGTGCAGGGTCATCCCTGTGGTATGTGGAGCAGAGGTAGGAGCAGAAAGCCCAGGATATGGGATGAGGATGGCCCCCATGTGCGGGGTGAGCCTCTGGGCTCTCAGCCTGCTGTGTCATTGTGTCTCTGCAGGGGCCGGTTTGGCCAGGTCCACAGGTGCACGGAGAAGTCCACGGGCCTCTCTCTGGCAGCCAAGATTATCAAAGTGAAGAGCACCAAGGACCGGGTGAGGCATCTACTCTGGGCCAGCCAGTGACTCTGGCCAGGCTCAGGACAGCTTTACTTCCCTCTTGGCTGCCCTGGGCCCCACATTGCCCCAGGTCCCTTCATGCTAAGCAGGAAACCCGACCACTTCTCCTGCATCACACACTCTGGTCAACAGGCCACCTCACACCCTAGGCAACAGGGTCCTCCTGGACTTTCCAGTTTTCTTATTGGGCTTTAGGTTTCCTATCTCCAAAATGAGTGGGTTGGACTGAGGTCCCTTCTGTTGTAAGGACTGGGTTTGGTGGTGAGTTGAGGAGACCCAGTATGAGAGCAGGAAACAAGGGCGCAGGGCGGGTGGGTGTGTGCATGTGTCTTGGGAGGCGCAGCTGGCTCCTCTTCCTACCCATTTCTTGGAAACTCTTTCCCCTCTGGCTCCACAAGGAGGATGTGAAGAATGAAATCAACATCATGAACCAGCTCAGCCATGTGAACCTGATCCAGCTCTATGACGCCTTCGAGAGCAAGAATAGCTTTACCCTCATCATGGAGTAGTGAGTCTCTTGGGAGGTGGGGCAGTGGCTCTCCAGGCGGGCCAGGGCTCAGGGCTGGGGCTTGGAGATGGGATCTGAGGCAGAACTCTCCTTTTCCTTTCCCTCTCTGGGACATCCAGGGAATCTCATCGCCTTCTCTGCTTGACCTCCAATATGGAGCGTGGAGGACAAAACCATTTGTCACAAACCAGGGGCCAGTGAACCTAATTTGACCTGCAGATGTATGCTAGTTTGGCCAACACAATTTTCAGTAATTTGATTTATTAAACAGTTGGAAATTGGGAAATTTCACTTTAAAACCTAGATGTCTGGCTCTCTTGAAAATATAAAACATCTAGTAACACTGGACCTGCATTTCCAGCTGGAAACAGTGTCCTGGAGCTCATAGTGGCTGACTGTTACAGACAGGCCAACCGGTCTCCCGTTTGCCCCAGTCCCCACCACTCCCAACTACCCCTGACACTGAGGCCAAGGGCTCAGGGGACATTTATTTTTGTGCTTGTGTTGCTATTTTCCTTCTGGTAGGGCTGAGGAGAGTGAAACGTTTGTCATTCATTTCTCCATCAAAAGTAGAAAAACAGAAGACAGGCTAAGGGCTGTGTGTTTAAGAATACTTTTGTTTCACATCTGGTCTGATTTGCCCATTGGAGTTCTTGCTTGTAGGTACTAAGTGGCTCCTGTAGGCCACTGAGTTTACAGCCTTGGCCTAGAGTACCCAGAGTGAGCTTGGCTTATCAGCACTGAAGACAATCCCAGTCTTCCCTTTGGCTCATTACTCCCTTTTTACCATCCACACTGAGCTGAGAATGGGCCAGAGCAAGAGTCCCCGTAAGACCTTAGATGGCAGTGCACCCTTGGGCTCGCCTGGATTGGCCTCCTTTGGCCCCTGGCGATAAGAGTGGACAAGACTTCTGAGAGCCTTGCTCAGTCCAGTGCCTTCCTTTCCCTTTTCCCTGGCAGTGTGGATGGGGGTGAACTCTTTGACCGGATCACAGACGAGAAGTACCACCTGACTGAACTGGATGTGGTCTTATTCACCAAGCAGATCTGCGAGGGCGTGCATTACCTCCACCAGCACTACATCCTGCACCTGGACCTCAAGGTCAGGCTCTGCCCTGGGCATGTGGCGGGTGGGCCCCTGGATGTCTGAGCCTCTGCTGCTCTCTCATCTTCGAGAGCTCTAGCGACAGACAATCCTGGCTTTCTGACACTTCCTAGTTCTGGAGTCGAGGGCAGGCAAGTCGTGCTGCTTCTCTGAGCCTCAGTTCTTCCATCTGTAAAATGTGGATAACTGTACCTCTTTAAGTGTTATTTCAGATTAAATGATATAATGATCTTTTTTTCTTTAAAAATATCTTTAAGATTAGTTTTTAAAAAACTCAAATAGGGGCCGGCCTGGTGGTGTAGTGGTTGAGTTCGCGCACTCTGCTTCGGCGGCCCGGGGGTTTGCAGCTTGGTATCCCAGGCGCAGACCGCTCGTCAAGCCACACTGTGGGGGCGTCCCACATGAAATAAAGGAAGATTGACAGCAGATGTTAGCTCAGGACCAATCTTCCTTACACAGACACGAAAAACAAACCAAAATAAGAACACATGACTGGGGTAAGAAATATAGACAATATGAAATGTATAAAATACACAGGAAAAGTTCTTCCCTCCCCATCTCTACTGAGCGGGCTTCTCCATCAGCAATTTAGCAGGACACAAAGGGGACCGTACTGTGCATCTTGTTTTTAAACTTGCCTTTTTGGGCTAACTGTACATTGTACACATCTTTTCTCACTCCCTTTAAGGGCTCTGTGATATTCCACTGAATGAATGCGTGACACTTTCTTTTGTCTACTTGACACAAAGTAAGCACGTGATATGTGACAACTGTTTCTTCTTTTTTTTTTTAATACATGGGTTTATTTCTGGGCTCTCTATAATGTTCCATTTATCTGCATGTCTGTTTTTATGCCAATACCATATTGTTTTGATTACTAGCTTTATAATATAGTTTGAAGTCAGGAAGTGGGATGCCTCCAGATTTGTTCTTCTTTCTCAAAATTGCTTTGGTTGTTCACGGTCTTCTGTGGTTCCATACGAATTTTAGGATTGTTTGTTCTATTTCTGTGTAAAATGCCACTGGAATTTTGATCGGGATTGCCTTGAATCTGTAGATTGCTTTGGGTAGTGTGGACATTTTCACGATGTTAATTCTTCCAGTCCATGAGCACGGAATGTCTTTCCATTTATTTAGATCTCCTTCAATTTCTTTCATTAATTTCTTTTAGTTTTCGGTGTACAAACCTTTCACCAACTTGGTTAAATTTATTCCTAAGTATTTCATTCTTTTTGATCAATTGTAAAGGAAATTGTTTTCTTAATTTCTCTTTCTGTTGTTTCTTGTTGGTGTATAGAAATGCAACTGATTTTTGTATATTGCTTTTGTATCCTAAAAATTTACTGAATTTGATTATAAGTTCTAACAGTTTTTTGGTGGGGTCTTTAAAGTTTTCTATATATTATATCATGTCATCTGCAAATAGTGACAGTTTTACTTCTTCCTTTCCAATTTAGATTCTTTTTCTTGCTTAATTGCTCTGGCTAGGACTTTCGATACTATGTTGAATAAAAGTGGTGAGAGTGGGCATCCTTGGTCCTGATCTTAGAGGATAAGCTTCCAGCTCTTCACTGCTGAGTGTGTTATCTGTGGGCTTGTCATCCATGCGCCTTATTATGTTGAGGTATGTTCCCTCCATACCCAGTTTATTGAGGGGTTTTTTTTTATCATGAAATGCATGTTGGCTTTTGTTGAGTGCTTTTTCTGCATCTATTGAGATGATCATATGATTTTTATTCTTCATTTTGTTAATGTAGTGTATCACATTGATTTATTTGCATATGTTGAACCATCTTTGCATCCCTGGAATAAATCCCACTGGATCATGGTGTATGATCGTTTTATGTATTGTTGAATTTGGTTTGCTAACATTTTGTTGAGGATTTTTGCATATAGATTTGTCAGGGATATTGACTTGTAATTTTCTTTTCTTGTAATGTCCTTGTCTGGTTTTGGTATTAGAGTAATGCTGGCCTTGTAAAATGAGTTTGGAGGTATTCTCACTTCTTATTTTTTGGAAGAGTTTGAGAAGGATTGGTATTAATTTTTCTTTAAATGTTTGGTACAATTCACCAGTGAAATCACCTGGTCCTAGACTTTTGTTTTTTGGGAGTTTTCTTTTTTTTTTAAAGATTTTTATTTTTTCCTTTTTCTCCCCAAAGCCCCCCAGTACATAGTTGTCTATTCTTCGTTGTGGGTCCTTCTGGTTGTGGCATGTGGGACGCTGCCTCAGCGTGGTCTGACGAGCAGTGCCATGTCCGCACCCAGGATTTGAACCAACGAAACACTGGGCTGCCTGCAGCGGAGCATGCGAACTTAACCACTCGGCCACGGGGCCAGCCCCTGTTTTTTGGGAGATTTTTGATTACTGATTCAATCTCCTTATTAGTAATTGGTCTGTTCAGATTTTCTATTTCTTCATTATTCAGTCTGGGCAAGTTGTATGTTTCTAGGAATTCATCCATTTCTTCTCGGTTGTCCAATTTGTTGGCATACAATTGTTCGCAGTAGTCTGTTATGATCCTTTGTGTTCATGTGCTATCAGTTGGAACGTCTCCTCTTTTGTTTCTAATAGCATTTGAGTCCTCTCTCTTTTGTTCTTGGTAAGTCTAGCTATAGATTTGTCTATTTTGGTTATGTTTTAAAATTTTTTTCCCAGTTTTAGTGAGATATAGTTGACATATAACATTCTATTAGTTTAAGGTGTACAACGTAACGATATATGTATATTGCAAAGTGATTATCACAGTAAGTTTAATTAATATACATCACCTCACATGGTTAGTTTTTTTTCTTGTGATGAGAACTTTTCAGATCTCTGTCTTAGCAACTTTCACATATACAATACAGTGTTGTTAACTATAGTCACCATGTTGTACATTACATCCCCAGAACTTATCTGTTTTATGACTGAAAGTTTGTACCTTTTGACCTCTTTCACCCATTTCCCTCTTTCTGACAACCAACAATTTGTTCTCTGTTTCTATGAGTTCTGTTTTTTCAGATTCCACATATGACTGAGATCATATAGTAAGTGTCTTTCTCCACCGGACTTATTTCACTTAGAATAACTTCCTCAAGGTCCATCCTTGTTGTTGCAAATGGCAGGATTTCCTTATTTTTTATGGCTGAATAATATTCCATTGTATATAAATACCACATTTTCTTTATCCATTCGTCCATCGATGAACACTTAGATGGTTTCCATGTCTTGGCTATTGCAAATAAAGGTGTATTGAACATGAGAGTGCAGATATCTCTTCAAGATAGTGAATTGATTTCCTTCAGATATATACCCAGACTGGAATTGGTGGATCATATGGTAGTTCTATTTTTAATTTTTTTGAGGAACTTCTATAGTTTTCCATAGTGGCTGCACCAATTTACATTTCCACCAACAGTGCACAAGGTTCCATTTTTTCCACATCAATGTCAGCACTTGTTATCTCTTATCTTTTTGATGATAGCCATTCTAACAAATGTGAGGTGACACTTCATTGTGGTATTGTTTTGCATCGCAGCTGTTTCCGTGATTTTTCTACTCTGCTGGGACAACAGGAGGGTGTGTCCTTAACCCCTTTCAAGAATTTCAGTGGCTCCTCACAGAAGATGGGAAGTAGGTTGGCTGGACCTATGTGTGTACACATTGCTCCTTCTGACCATCTTTCCTGATTGATATCAGATGATAAAGTTGAGGTAGTCAGAGAAATGGTAGAGATGATGGGGAATTGGCCTCAAGCTTCCCCTGCTCACTAGAGCTAATACCAGGGCTTCTGGACCGGTTGCTTGTAAGTTGAGCAGTTAGGGGAAGCCTGGAATTCTGTTCTGTGGTTCCGGGTCAAGAAACAGCCTTTGGGGCAACTCCTGTAACCCTGCAACAGGAGGCAGTCATTGCCAAGGTCCATTTCTCAGTCTGAAGCAGAGCCGGTGTTAGTTCAGCCCCTTCCTGGATGTGAGATCTTGCATAAGTTGCTTGATCTTATTGATTGATCTTGCATAAGCTCATCAATTGCAAAATGGGGAATTATAACACCCATCTCCTAGGGAGGCTGTGTGAATTCAAATATGCAGAAATTGCTCCAGAGTTGTGTTGTTAAACACAGTAGCCACTAGCCACTTGTGGCTACTAAGTACTTGAAATGTGGCTAGTATCACTGAGGAATTGTATTTTAAATTAATTGGAAAACTTTTAAGTATAGTTAGAACAACTTTAATATGTGAATTGACTTTTAAATTATAAATTTCATGAAATCTAAACATAAATAATTCATGAATTCTAAATACATCTACAATATTTCTGATGAAAATTTAGTGTCTGGATTGAGATGTGCTGTAGATGTGAAATACACACTGAAATTCAGACACTTATGAAAAAAGAATGGAAAATATCTCATCAGTATTTTTTATATTGATAACCTATTGACATGATAATATTTTGGATATATTCAGTTAAATAAAATATTAAGATTAAGTTTTTGAAAATACTTTCAGATGAATGAAAATGAGAATCTAACGTACCAAAAGTTATAGGATATATCTAAACCAGGAATGAAAGTTGTAGCTGCAAAACTTTATATTGAAAAAGAAGAAAGATCTTAAATCAATAATCTAATACTCCACTTTAATAAACTAAAAAAGAAGAGCAAGTTAAACTCAAAGCAACCAGAAGGAAATAACAAAGAGTAGAGCAGAAGTAAACAAAAGAGAGAACAGAAAGACAGAGAAAAATCAATGAAACCAAAAGTTGGTTCTTTGAAAAGATCAATAAATTGTCAAATCTTTAGCTATATTGAACAAGAGAAAAAAAAGACTCAAATTACTAAAATCAGGACTGAAAGAGGGAACATCACTACCAGCCTTACAGAATTAAGCAAAGATTATAAGGGAATACTATGAAAAATTGTGTGCCAACAAGTTAGATAACCTAGATAAAATGGAAAAATTTCTAAAAAGACACAAACTGCTGAAAACTGACTCAAGAAGAAATAGAAAATCTGAATAGATGTATAACAAGTAAAGCATTGGAATAAGTATCAAAAACTACCCACAAAGAAGAGTAGGCCCATATGGCTTCATTGGTGAATTCTACCAAATGTTTAAAGAATTCACACTAATCCTTCACAAACCCTTCTAAAAAGTAGAAGAGAAAGAGGTACTTTCCAAATCGTTTTATGAGGTTGGTCTTGTCCTGATACCAAAGCCAGACAAAGCCATCACCAGAAAACCATCAATATCCCTTATGAATATAGATGCAAAAGTTCTCAATTAAATATTAACAAACTGAATTTAGAAACATCCAAAAAGGATTATACACATCACAAAGTGGGATTCATCCCAAGAATGCAAGGTTGGTTTAACATATGAAAATCAATCAATGTAATCTGCCATATTGAAAAAATAAAGGACAAAATCACATGATCATTTCAACAGATGCAGGAAAAGCCTTTAACAAAATTGAAAAACTTTTCATGATGAAAACACTATTGTCCATTTTGTTACTAGGTATCGAAGAGAACTTCCTCGACCTGATAAAGGCCATCTATGAAAAATCAACAGTTAACATAATAGTTCACAGTAAAAGGTTGAATGTTTTCCCCTTAAGATCAGGAACAAGACAAGGATGTCTGCTCTTGCCACTTTTGCTATTAAACGTTGTACTTGAGGTTCTAACCAGGGCAATTAGGCAAGAAAAAAAATGAAAGACACCCAGATTGGAAAGGAAGAAGTAAAAGTCTTTCCATTCATAGATGACATGATCTTATATATAGAAAATCCTAAGGAGTATGGGGGGAAACTATTAGAATTAATAAATGAATTCAGCAAGTTTGCAAGATATAAAACAAATATAGGATGTCAGCCACATGGCAGCGTGAGCTCACCCGGGACTCTCCCCTCCAAATTACAACCAAAAAGAGCAACTGCTTTCCAACCAAAAAAAAAAAAAAAAAATCCTAATAACAGAAATCGTCAGAGACCCACAGCAGCCAAATGATGGAGGGTGGAGAGGATGGAGCCGCCCTTGCAGGAGCTGGAACAGGGTAAGAGAGAACTTTGCTCCTGCCCCTAGAGACTGGGATCAGGGCTGCTGGTGAGGGAAGGAGCGGGGGAGGGGCCGCGCTTCTGGGGATCATCCAGGACTCCCACTGCCAGTGCAGCAGAAACCGTCTAATGGGGGAAAGCTTTCGTGTGGGCGACCCCATCAAGCTGGGGCCCCAGGAAACCAGAGAGCAAGAGCTGATCTGAATCCAGGTCGGTGGACAAGAGAAAGTGTCCCTCCTCCCCCAACCCGCGCTGCGCACTGCCATCGCAGCTGATGGTGGAGGGCTCAGAACACATGGCTCTCGACCCCCATCTAGTGGCGATAGGCTGTAACTGCAACAGAATAATAGCATCATGTGCAAAAACTGCTCCTCTACCATCCTGCAATTTCTAAAAGCTCTAGACCAGAAGGAAAACAATAAAAACACAGGAGTAGGTCCTGAGGACTTGAAAATAGGTAAACTAAGTGAAGATGAGTTCAAAATAGCTATCCTCAAAATATTCAATGAGGTAAAGGGAAATGTAGAGAAACAAGTCAATGAGTTCTGGAGTTACGTCACAAAAGAGATTGAAACTATAAAGAAGAATCAATCAGAAATACTAGAGATGAAAAATACAATGAATCCGATAAAACAGAATACGGATTCCCTGAATGCATGTGTAGACACCATAGAGGAGCAAATTAGCATAATCGAAGATAGACAGGCTGAATGGCTCCAGACAGAGGAAGAAAGAGAACTAAGAATTTAAAAAACTGAAGAAAATCTCCAAGAAATAGCTGACTCAATGAGAAAACGTAACTTAAGAATCATCGGAATTCCTGAGGGTGTGGAAAAGGAAAATGGAGCAGAAAGTGTGCTCAACGAAATGATAGAAGAGAACTTCCAAAATCTAGGGATTAAGAGAGAAATGTGTGTGGAACCTTTCAGATCTCCTAGATTTGTCAATGTAAAAAGACCTACTGCAAGGCATACAGTAGTAAAAATGGCAAAAGTGAATGACAAAGAAACAATACTCAGGGCAGCAAGGCAGAAGAAAATAACCTACAAAGGAACCCCTATCAGGCTTTCAGTGGATTTCTCTACAGAAACCTTACAAGCTAGGAGAGATTGGAGTGCCATATTCAAAACTTTAAGGGATAAAAATCTTCAGCCAAGGATACTCTATCCAGCAAAAATATCCTTCCGATATGAGGGAGAAATTAAATCTTTTCCAGACAAACAAAAGCTAAGGGACTTTGTAACCAAAAGTCCTCCACAACAAGAAATCCTCAAGAAGGCTCTCATACCTGAAAAAAGAAAAAAAGGGAGAAAAGGGTCACAAAACACAGAGTAGGGAGACAAATAGATAGAATCGGAATAGGATAGCAAATATTCAACTATAGCATTAGGATAAAGGGAAGGAAATCACCAAAGCAAAAACAATCTTATCACTCTAACCACAAACTCACAACACAAGTTGGAATAAAAGATGAGAATAACAATTTAGGAGGGGAGGAGGAAAGGGACTGAATCAGTTTAGGCTAAGGAAGTAAGAGACCACCAGAAAATGGACTATGTTATACACGAGATTCTGAATACAAACTTCAGGATAGCCACTAAAGTAAAAAACAGAACAGAGACACAAAACATAAATAAGGAAAAATCTAAGAAACCCAGCATAAGAAATTGCAGAAGTCAATGGGTAGGCTAAAACACACAGGACGAGAAACAAAAGAAGCACAGGAAAACCCGAAAACAAGCAACAGAAGGACAGCGTTAAGCCCTCATGCATCAGTACTCACCCTCAATGTAAACGGATTGAACTCTCCAATAAAAAGACACACAGTGGCAAAATGGATTAAAGACCAAGATCCACCAATTTGTTGCCTCCAGTAAACACACCTCAGCTCCAAGGACAAACACAGGCTCAGAGTGAAGGGGTGGAAGTCAATATTCCAAGCTAATAGCAAACGAAAGAAAGCAGGTGTCACAATATATATCAGACAAAACAGATTTCAAGATGAGGCAGGTAAAGAGACATGTAGAGGGCCAATACATAATGATCAAACGGACACTTCATCCAGAAGAAATAACACTTATAAATGTCTATGCGCCCAACACAGAAGCACCAAAGTTCATAAAGCAACTATTAACAAACCTAAAAGAAGATATCAAAAATAACACAATAATAGTAGGGGACCTCAACACCCCACTCACAGCAATGGACAGATCATCCAGAGAGAAAATCAACAAGGAAACAGTGGAGCTAAACAAAAAGCTAAAACAGTTGGACTTAATAGACTCATATAGAACACTTCACCCAAAAACAGCAGACTACACGTTCTTCTCAAGCATGCATAGAACATTCTCAAGGATAGACCATATGTTTGGAAACAAGGCAAGCCTCTACAAATTTAAAAAAATTGAAATAATAACAAGCATCTTCTCAGATCATAGTGCTATAAGGCTAGAAATTAATTACAAGAAAAAAGCTGAGAAAGGCACAAAGATGTGGAGACTAAACAATATGCTGTTGAACAAGCAATGGATCATTGAAGAAATTAAAGAAGAAATCAAAAAGTACCTGGAGACAAATGAAAATGATAACATGCCATACCAACTCATATGGGATACAGCAAAAGCTGTATTAAGAGGAAAATTCATCGCAATACAGGCACATCTTAACAAACAGGAAAAATCCCAAATAAGCAATCTTAAACTACACCTAACTGAATTAGAGAAAGAAGAACAAAGTCCAAAGTCAGCAGAAGGAGAGAAATAATAAAAATCAGAGCAGAAATAAATGCTATTGAAACAAAAAAGGCAGTAGAAAGTATCAATAGAAGATAAATAAAATTGATAAACCCCTAGCCAGATTTATAAAGAAAAAAAGGGAGAAAGCTCAAATAAACAAAATTAGAAATGAAAGAGGAGAAATAACAACAGACTCCGCAGAAACACAACAGATAATAAGAGAATACTACGAAAAACTATATGCCAGCAAAATGGACAACCTAGAGTGAATGGATAAATTCTTGGACTCCTACAGCATCCCAAAGCTTAGTCAAGAAGAAGCAGGCAATTTGAACAGACCAATCACAAGGAAACAGATTGAAACAGCAATCAAAAGCATCCCAAAGAATAAAACCCCAGGACCAGACAGCTTTCCTGGGGAATCCTACCAAACTTTCAGAGAAGATTTAATACCTATCCTTTTCAAGCTATTCCAAAAAAGTAGGGAGGATGGAACACTTCCTAACACATTCTATGAGGCCAACATCACGCTGATACCAAAGCCTGACAAGGACACCACGAAAAAAGAGAACTACAGGCCAATATTGCTGATGAACATAGATGCAGAAATTCTAAACAAAATTTTGGCAACCAGAATTCAGCAATTCATCAAAAGGATCATACATCATGATCAAGTGGGATTCATACCAGGGACACAGGGATGGTTCAACATCGCAAATCACTCAACGTGATACACCACATCAACAAACTGAGGAATAAAAACCACATGATCATCTCAATAGATGCAGAGAAAGCATTTGACAAGATCCAACAGCCATTTATGATAAAAACTCTGAACAAAATGGGCATAGAAGGGAACTACCTCAACATAATAAAGGCCATAGATGACAAACCCACAGCCAACATCATACTCAATGGGCAAAAACTGAGCACCATCCCCCTGAAAACAGGAACGAGACAAGGATGCCCTGTATCACCACTCTTATTTAACATAGTACTGGAGGTTTTGGCCAGAGCAATTAGGCAAGAAAAAGGAATAAAAGGAATCCAAACAGGGAGGGAAGAAGTGAAACTGTCGCTGTTTGCAGATGACATGATCTTATATATAGAAAACCCCAAAGAATCCATTGGAAAACTTTTAGAATTAATCAACAACTACAGCAAAGATGCAGGGTATAAAATCAATTTACATAAATCAGTAGCATTTCTATATTCTAATTACGAACTAACAGAAAACGAACTCAAGAACACAATACCATTCACAGTCACAACAAAAAGAATAAAATACCTCGGGGTGAATTTAACTAAGGAAGTGAAAGACCTATATAATGAAAATTACAAGGCCTTTCTGAGAGAATTGGATGGCGACATAAACAGATGGAAAGACATTCCATGTACATGGATTGGAAGAATAAACACAGTTAAAATGTCCATTCTACCTAAAGCAATCTTCAGATTCAGTGCAATGCCTATCAGAATCCCAAAGACATTCTTTACAGAAATAGGGCAAAGAATCCTAAAATTCATATGGGGCAACAAAAGACCCCGAATTTCTAAAGCAATCCTGAGAAAAAAGAACACAGCTGGAGGCATCACAATCCCTGACTTCAAAACATACTACAAAGCTACAGTGATCAAAACAGCATGGTACTGGTACAAAAACAGATGCACAGATCAATGGAACAGAACTGAAAGCCCAGAAATAAAACTACACATCTATGGACAGCTAATCTTTGACAAAGGAGCTGAGGGCCTACAATGGAGAAAAGAAAGTCTCTTCAACAAATGGTGCTGGGAAAACTGGACAGCCACATGGAAAAGAATGAAAATTGACCATTCTTTTTCACCATTCACCAAAATAAACTCAAAATGGATCAAAGACCATCAAAGACATCAAATTTGAGACCTGAAACCATAAGGTTTCTAGAAGAAAATGTAGGCAGTACACTCTTTGACATCAGTATTAAAAGGATCTTTTCAGACACCATGTCTTCTCAGACAAGGGAAACAACAGAAACAATAAACAAACGGGACTTCATCAGACTAAAGAGCTTCTTCAAGGCAAGGGAAAACAGGATTGAAACAAAAAAACAACCCACTAACTGGGAAAAAATATTTGCAAGTCATACATCTGACAAAGGCTTAATATCCATGATATATAAAGAACTCACACAACTGAACAACAAAAAATTAAACAACCCGATCAAAAAATGGGCAGGAGGCATGAACAGACATTTCTTGAAAGAAGATATACGGATAGCCAATAGGCACATGAAAAGATGCTCATCATCGCTGATCATCAGGGAAATGCAAATCAAAACTACACTAAGATATCACCTTACACCCATTAGAATGACAAAAATATCTAAAACAAATAGTAACAAATGTTGGAGGGGTTGTGGAGAAAAAGGAACCCTCATACACTGCTGGTGGGAATGCAAACTGGTGCAGCTACTATGGAAAACAGTATGGAGATTCCTCAAAAAATTAAAAATAGAACTACCATATGATCCAGCAATCCCACTACTGGGTATTTATCCAAAGAGCTTGAAGTCAGCAATTCCAAACGTCCCATGCACCCCAATGTTCATTGCAGCATTATTTACAATAGCCAAGATGTGGAAGCAACCTAAGTGCCCATCAACAGATGATTGGATAAAGAAGATGTGGTGTATATATATAGAATGGAATACTACTCAGCCATAAAAAAGAACAAAGTCGTCCCATTTGCAACAACATGGATGGACCTTTAGGGAATTGTGTTAAGTGAAATAAGCCAGATAGAGAAGGACAATCTCTGTATGACTCCACTCATATGAGGAATTTAAACCTGTGGACAAAGAGAACAGATTAGTGGCTACCAGGGGAAAGGTGCTGTGGGGGGTGGGCACAAAGGGTGAAGGGGTGCACCTACAACATGACTGACAGACAATAATGTACAACTGAAATTTCACAAGATTGTAACCTATCATTAACTCAATAAAAAAAGACAAATATAAAAAAATCAATTATATTTCCATACAGTAGCAATCAACAGTCTGTAAAAGAAATTAAGGAAACAATTTCATTTACAACAGTATCAAAAGGAACAAAATACTTAAGAATACATTTAATAGAAGTGCAAACATTATTCTTTACAAACTACGAAAATTGTTGAAAGAATTTAAAGAAGACCTAAATATATTGAAAGACATCCCACAGTCATGGATTGGAAGTGTAAATATTGTTAAGATGGCAATACTCCCCAACTTGATCTACAGATTTCTTTTTTTCTTTTCTTTTCTTTCTTTTTTGCTGAAGAACATATGCCCTGAGCTAACATCTGCTGCCAGTCTTCCTCTTTTTGTATCTGGGCCACTGCCACAGTGTGGCCACTGACAGACAAGTGCTGTAGGTCCGCACCTGGGAACTGAACCCAGGCCACCGAAGTGGAGTGTGCCAAACTTAACCACTAGGCCACCAGGGCTAGCCCCGAACTACAGATTTAATGCAATCTCTATCAAAATCACAGCTGGCTTCTTTGCAGAACTTAATGATCTGATCGTAAAATTCAGATGGAAATTCAAGGGATCTAGAATAGGAAACACATCTTGAAAAGAAGAACAAAGTTGAGGACTCATCTTTCCCAATTTCAAAACTGACTACTAAGCTACAGAAATCACGACTGTTATTGATCTAAGGATAGATGGATAGAGCAATGGAATACAATTGAGAATCCAGAGATAAACCCTTGCGTTTGTGGTCAATTGATTTTTGAAAACAGTGCCATGATAATTCAATGGGGGAAAGAATAGTTTTTTCAACAAATGGTGCTGAGATGCTGTGCTTCTATCCACATGCGGAAGACTAAAGTGGGGTGTCTGCGTCACACTATATACAAAAATTAATTCAAAATGGGTTATAGATGTAAATGTAAGAGCTAAAATTATAAAATTCTTAGAAGAAAACATAGGAGTAAATCTTTGTGATCTTTGATTAGGCAATGGTTTCTTAGATATGACTCAAAAGCACAAGCTAGAAAAGAAAAATAGATAAATTAGACTTCATCAAAATTAAAAACCTTTATGCTTCAAAGGACACCATCATGAAAGTGAAATGACAGCACGCAGAATGGGAGAAAATATTTCCAAATCATATATCTGATAAGAGACTTGTATGTAGAATATATGAAGAACTCTTACAATTCAATAATAGAATGACAAATTTAAAAATGAGCAGAGGATTTGAATAGACATTTATCCAAAGAAGATATACAGATGGACAATAAGCACATGAAGATATTCTCAACATCATTAGTCATCAGAGACTGTAAATCGAAAGCACAGTGAGATACTTGTACACGCATGTTCTTAGCAGCATTATGCATAATAGTCAAAAAGCAGAAACAACCGAATGTTCGCTAACTGATGAATAAATAAAATATGGTATATCCATACAATGGAATATTATTCGGCCATGAAAAAAAATCAAATACTGATACATGGATGAACCTTGAAAACATTATGCTAAGGGAAAGAAGCCAGATGCAAAAGCCCATATACTTTATGATTCCATTCATAATAAATGTCCAGAATAGGCGTATCTAGAGACAGAAAATACATTACTGGTTGCCAAGAGTTGAGGGTGAGGGGAGAATGGAGAGTGACGGCTGATGGCTACAGGTTTCTTTTTGAAGCAATGAAAATGATCTGAAATTAGATAGTGGTGAACTATCTACTGAAAACCATGGAATAGTATACTTTAAAATGGTGAAATTTATGATAGCATTATTATTTGTCTGTCAATAATGCTGTCGTAAAAATTAAGTTCACCTGTTTCTTTTTGCTTGTTTAACATGGCTATTAGAAAACATGTATATGAGGCTCACGTTATATTTCTATTGGACAGTGTTGTTATAAAGACCTTACAAAGAAGACATGGAGATTTTTAATCACCACTCCCCTGTACCCATCTTAGGAATCGCATAACCCCCATTGTAACATAAATAGCAATAAAACCTTCTGTTGGGGCAAATAGTGCCTGGCATTTGTTTCAGAATCTGTAAAGTGTTTCATACATATTATGTCTTTTGATCCTCACACCCTCTTAGGAGGAAGGCAGGAAAAGGTTATTATTCCCATTTTACAGGTGGAGACACTGAGGTTTCAGGAATGGGAAGGGGCTCATCTAGGGCTACAGACCCAAGCAATGGACCCCTGGACCTCGGGCGTTTGCCTCAGGTCTCCGGGTCCTTTCTACCATCAGCCCTCCATCTGCCCTCAGCCTCTACTCCTATCCAGATTTGTCTTGCACAAACAGCAGGCATTGTTTTAGGCTCCCTGAGAGCCTCAGAGCTGATCTGAAAGACAAGAGGAGAAGCGTGTCAAGACCACCATCTCCATCCAGTGGGTCACGGATGTCACCACAAAATGGCAGGTTGACATTTAGCGGCTTTGACCCACTTGGCCAGACTGTTGAAGATTTGGTCCCACCTCTGAGATTAGGATGCACTTGGTCAGGCTTGGAGCCCAGGCAGTGGGACTTCTGAGCGCTCTCTGATGATTCTAATGTGCAGCTGGGACTTAGAACCCCCCAAGTCAGCAGTCTCAAACAGGCAGCCTGTGAGCCAGCTCGGCATCACAGAGGTGTTGTTTGATTCCCACGCTGATGAATGTGTGTTTAAATGGGATTTTGTTGCCAACATTTAAAAGTGTGGAATTTTCACATAAAAACCTGGATTTCTGGCTTCTCTTGAGGGCTGAGGAACTCTGGCAGCTGACCCTGCAGTCCTGCGTGGTGGCCAGTGGCTGGAGCTGAGCAGTGGCTGCCCCTTTGCAAAGGGCAGGAGACCTCCAGTTGCCTTGCAGTCCACGCTGCTCCTTGTCTCATACTGGACCACTTCATTTGTTTTCAGTATCTATCCCTGTGGGGCTGCCCTGAGCTGTTCATTCCCCTGGAGGCTGGGAAACTGAGGCCTGTTGACAAGTAAGTGTGGGAGCTGCGGACCTTCTCAGCTATTGATTGAGCTAAGCATACTTCTCTTTCTTTCCCAGCCGGAGAACATCCTGTGTGTCAGTCAGACGGGACACCAAATTAAGATAATTGACTTCGGGCTGGCCAGAAGGTAAGGAGGGGGTATTGTGGTGCTTTGACAGAGCTCCTGGGAGACTTTGTGGCTCTCTTGGGCATGGTTACCCACAGGTCAGCCAATTTTGACAATTTTTGACACAGAGAGCTCTCTCACTGAAAGGCTGGTGGCCTTTGATAGGCCTGTTACTACTGCAGGGGGTGACTTTATGCTCTGTGGGGTCCACTTCTCCTGGAAAGGCTGTGGAATTAATAGTCCTTCAAACCACCTGTGTGAGCAGAGAGGCGAGCCATGCTTAAAGGGCGGCCACTGCACAGGGGTGCTGGGCAGCTCAGTTCCATTCATTCGAAGCCTCCTGGGGCAGGATCTGCGGGGCTGTGTGATGTATCCATCACCATCCCTGCCCTCTAGGAAATACTGGGTTAAAGAGGAAGGTGAGTATGTGACAGTGTAGGGTGGTGCCGTGGGCACGTGGTTCTGGGCCACTCAGGACTGGGTTAGATCTTTGTAAAGTGGGCTTTCAAGGGAGTACCTGCTGACACAGGGCAGTTATGAAGTTAATGAGATAATACATCCTATGAGGGGGTTAGGTTCTCAAGTTTCAGTGTATAAAGTGAGCATTGTATATGATTTTTAAAACGTCTTGAAGTCCCTTAAAATGCCTGCGGCCTAGTGGAATATAGTTTTATTATTCCATCTGTCCAGTCTCATGTGTGACAGCCGCCGTGCCTTTGTGGGGCCCTTGCCCATGGCACGCACATTCAGTGCTGTGGGTTCTTAGCAGTGGCAGCAGCAGAGCCTTGGTGCTGGGGAGGGTGTCCCCTAGACCTTTGGGCGTCCACAATCTATAAATATGGCAGTAGTTGTGTGCCCATCCTCCAGGCTTCCTCCTGAATTCTTTTTCCACCAAGAATGACATTTCTCTGGGAATCACCTATTTTCAAGGTAGGTCTTCACATCACAACTGAATTTTCACTCTCAAAATGTTCTCTCGCCCCAATGGTCATTTTATTTTTATCAGTTTATGAGCCTTACAGCATCCTCCACTCCATCCACACAGGGAAGAAAGCAGAGCCTCGTCCCCAGGGAGGCAGTGCTGCTCGCCTGAGCTCAGCCTCTGGGATCTGGCACCTGCCTCCCACAGGTGGTCTTCAGAACCACAGTGGTGGTCTTCCTAGGTAGCCCCGTGCTGGTTGAAGTGGTAAATGTTACCTTTTTGCAGGGGCTAAAGGTGTATTTTCAGTTCCCTGCTTGAGGGATGTCATGAGAGTAACAGCAGAGGGTTCAGATCAACCCTTTGTGCCTTCAGTGGACTGGATTTCATGAACAACACCAAAACACCACCCCAAATGCTTAAAAGTCCACATTCAGTCTATAATGTAAAAAAGTTGCTTAATATTTTCCCAAGTAAAGTTTTATAAAATTGGGATGCATCTTGATGCTTGCATGTCTTAGACACTAGAGCAGTGTTTCTCAACCTGCTTTTCAACATCACTGCCTGCCCCAAAGTGCCTTTTCAGATGTTTCTTTCCTAATTGCCAGGCCCCTTCCCCAAGAAATTTAACGCCACAGATGTCCTTTGTGTCTGTTTATGTACTGTGGCCCTTTGGAGAGCCACAAACCATTGTCATAGCTAAGATTACCCCTTCCCAAGAAGCAGTATTCACCCCTGTGGGGCAATGGGGCAATATTGTCTTCCGGAGAATACAGTGTCTGTAGTACCCTCCCAAATGCCAGAGGACCAATTGCCAAATGAGTATAGTAGTCCCCCCTTATCCATGGGGGACATGTTCCAAGACCCCGGGTGGATGCCTGAAAGCGCGGATGGTACCGAACCCTGTATATACTACGTTTTTTCCTATACATACATACCTATGATAAAGTTTAATTCATGAATAGGCACAGTAAGAGATTAACAAAAATAATAAAATAGAACAATTATAACAATGTACTGTAACAAAGTTACCATAGATCTCAGCAGCCTCAGCTTACAATATTTTTCTTCCCTTATTAAGTCGAGAACTTTAACCTTTTCACTTACAAGAAGCACTTTACGTCTTCTTTTTGGCATCCGAATAGCCAGCATCACCACTCAGGCACTCTGGGGCCATTACTGAGCAAATTAAGACTTACTTGAACACAAGCAGTGCAGATCCGGCAATGGTTGATCTGATAACCGAGAGGCTCCTAAGTGGCAGGCGGGTGGTGCCTACAGCGTGGACATGCTGCGCAAAGGGGTCACTCAGTCCTGGGCGGGACAGAGCAGGACTGTGTGGGATTCATCATGCTGCTCCAAACGACACAGAATTTAAAACTTACGAATTGTTTATTTCTGGAATTTTCCATTTAATATTTTTGGACCGCTGTTGACCGTGGGTAACTGAAGTCGCATACTGTGAAACTGCGGATAAGGGGGACTACTGTACTGAGGGAGCAAAATGTAACCACCTGAGGCTCCTGGAGTCTGGGAAGGTGTCTTTGAGCAGTCAGAAGGGATGGATAGACAGGGTTGTGTCACTTGCAGCCAGTAGTATGCTGGTAAATATTTAACAACCAGCTGTGGTAGGGGGGTGGGTTGAGAGGAGGTTGGGTGGATTTGTAACTTTTGCTAATTTTGGCCAAGTTCAAGCTACCAACATGATTTCACTGAATGCAGAGTTGGGAGGAGATGTGCACAATTGACTCTCGTGCACCCATGAGAACCGGCTCTAGCACAACTCTGCCTGGAGGGGAGGCAGGAGAGAGAGTGGGAGTTATGGGGCCGAGAATAGGATGTGCACTGCACATGAGCAGGCTGGTCCAGGGGAATGCAGGAGCTGTGGGTGGGATTGGGGGAGGAAGATACAGTAGAAAATCAGGGCACTAATATGGAGTTCAGAAGTTGGAACATTGTCCTATAGGCCAGTGAGTCCCACCAGGTGGGAAGGTGAAAAGGGCTGTGGGCCAATTTACAAAAAATCAGTTAGTCAAAATCTATTCAAAATTGGTCAGGCAATCCATCCAAAACTGCCAGACATATTTGTTAACCTAGTCAAGGGCACTGATGACAGTAATTTTGCTGGTGGGACCAGAGGTGGAAGGCAAGTTCAAGAAAGTGAACCCAGGGAGCCGCACTTAGGAGAAGGGCACCACATCACACTGGTGGGCCGTGGAGAAGGCAGGTGTCTGAAACACCTGCTGCTCAGGAAGCTGCGCTTGGTGGAGCTGGGCTGACAGATTCACAGGTGCCGGCTGTGAGATGAAAGGAAAACATTGAAACCATCCTCAATGGTCTGGCAAGCTGGTCATTTGGCAAAAGGATTGTTTGGCAAATTGGCTTTTGCCAAATTGACCTGCTTCCTGGGAAGCATGTCCTTCTAAGAGGAAGGATCCGTGGGGGAAATGTGCAGGTTGAGACAGCATATTTTACACTCCAGAATAATTAAATGTTTGTAAAGAGGGAGAAAATGCCAATTTTTCCCTGTAATACAAACTATAGAAAGTGAAGTCGTATTTCTGGGTAGGGCTATTAGAAGGTGCTGAAGTTCTCGGTGGGGTGTGACCCCCAGGAGAGTAGGGGCACATACAAATCTTCAGAGGCCATGACATCTAGCAAGAGGGACCAGCATTACACTAGGCTGGGCAGTGAGAGCCATCAGTGGGTCAAAGTAGGGACATGTCAAGGGTCAAGGATGGGGCCAGGTTAGGAAGTATCTTGTGTTAGCTTAGTCTCCAGAATGTTGGGTGCAGGGTAGGCCTACTGGCTTCCAGTCCTGTGCTCAGATTGGAAGCCAAGCCCATGTCATCAGATCCTTTGGCAGGGCAGGGAGGTGCCTACCACAAACCCTATGGGGCTACAACCTCATGTGTGACCCTATGGTCACAGAGAGCCTTTGCTAGGAATCTGGAGAGGTCTTTGTGGATATTTTGACACAGCTTTGGGATTGGTATATTGTTAGCTATTACCACAAGACTGCTGTATAACAAACCACCCCAAAATGCAGTGGCTTAAAACAACAGTTATTTATTCTCATCCACACATTTGTGAGTCAGCTAGGGAGAGCAGGGTGCTGGACCCAACTCATGCTAACTTACGATAAGGAATCTTGTAAGCCAGTTGTTAAACATGGCCATTAGTAAAAGTTAAGCTGTTGGGGCTGGCCCAGTGGTGTGGTGGTGAACTTTGCATGCTCTGCTTCAGTGGCCCATGGTTCACAGGTTTGGATCCTGGGTGCAGACCTACACACTGCTAGTGGGGCCATGCTGTGGCAGCATCTCACATACAAAATAGAGGAAGACTGGCACAGATGTTAGCTCAGGGACATTCTTCCTCAAGCAAAAAGAGGAAGACTGGAAACAGATGTCGCTCAGGGCCAATCTTCCTCACCCAAAATAAAATAAAATAAAATAAAAATTTTTTCAAAATTAAGCCATATAAACTTACAATTAAAGAAATTATATTAAAAACAAAGATATTACATCTTTAAAACTTATCACTTCCTAATAATTTTTCTACATTTCACTATTGTTTATGCTCATGAGGTTATTTATATCTATTGTATCTGTATGGTGGAGATACTATAGAATGGTGTGCTATGGCGAATCTCTACTCTGCATTTGGTGACATCATGTGATACTTTGAAATCAACTGTGATGGTACAGTGAAATAAGTATTTACACCACAGAAACTGGCAAATGCTACAAATCAGCACTTTTAAAAAAAATCAGATAACTGGTTGTTAAACATTTGCCCCCATACCACTGGTTGGGAGTCACTGATCTTGGCTGAATTGAGCTGTGCTTGGATCCAAGACGCAGGTCAGTGAGGACAGGTCTGCTCCACGTGTCTCCCAGTCTCTTCTCAGGGTGTTGGCAGAGGAGCAAGAGGGCAAGCTCCTATGGCCTAGTTTGGACTTGGCCTACTGTCACTTGCACCCACATTCCATTGGCCAAAGCAACTCACATGGCCAAGCCCAGCATCAGTGGATTGGGGCAATATATGTCACCTCTAGTGGGAGAAACTACAGTCACATGATACAGGATGTAGGTATGAGGCGGGTGAAGCCGTGGAAACATAATGCATCCTGGGAGTGTGGCTTCCAGGGACTGAGAGCCTGGGTTTTCTCTCCTAAGGGGAAAGGCTGTTCCTCTCAGTTTGGGTCCTTGGCCCTGAGTCTCGGGTCAGTTGCCAGTTTAGGGGAGTGGCGGGCTGCCACAGGAGGGCTCGCCCTCTCTTCCCCTCCCTGATGTCCCTCCACAACACGGCCGTTGAGGTGATCCTTCTTGCTCTGTCACTGGCTGGGTGTTGGCTGTGTTCCCCCAAGTCTGCACCTGCCTGGCTCTCAGCGAATTTGGAAGAGACGAGAATGCATTTTGAAAACTTACTTCCCTGGTTAAGGGAATCAGGGCACATTGGCAGAATATTCATTTTATTCTTCTCTATTTCTCAATTGTCTCATCTGTAAAATGGGGACAATAATCTTTACTACTTCATAGGGCTGTTGTGAGGATGAAAAGTTTACATATATAAAACTTTCAGCACGGTTCCCGGCAAATAGGAAGTGCCCATTAAATTTTTTTTTATTAACACTTTTGGTTTTTAAAAGCAGTTTTAGGTTCACAGAAAAATTGAGGGGGAAAGAACAGAGATTTCCCATATACCCTCTGCCCCCACACATGTAAAGCCTCCCCCATTGTCACCGCTGATGAACCTCCATTGACATCATAACCACCCCAAGTCCATGTTTGCATTGAGGTTTGCTCTTGGTGTTGGACATTCTGTGGGTTTGGACAAATGTGTAATGACATGTATTCACCATTCCAGCATCAGACAGAATATTTTCACTGCCCTAAAAATCCTCTGTGCTTTGCCTATCCATCTCTCCCTCCTCCCTAACCTCTGGCAACCATGGATATGTTTACTGTCTCTATGGTTTTGCCTTTTCCAGAGTGTCATGTATTTGGAATCCTACAGTTTGAAGCCTTTTCAGACTGGCTTTTTTCGCTCAGTCATGTGCATTTAAGGTTCTCCCATGTCTTCAGGCTGGATAGCTCATTTCTTTTCGGCAGCCAATACTATTCCATTGTCTGGATGGACCACAGTTTGTTTATTTACTCACCTCATCAAAGGACATCTTGGTTGCTGACCGTTAAATTTTAACTAGAGACCTTCTTCTCCTTCAAGAGCGACTCTAAAAACCACCTTTCATCAACCCCTTTCCCATTCAGCCATCAACCCTCTTCCCAGCCTTCCTGAACCTTCATGTCCAGAACCCTTTTTCTAATTCTTTTTCTCTTTGTAATTGTGTAAAATACACATAACATAAAATTTACCATCTTGACAATTTTTAAGATTAGTTCAGTAGTGTTTAAGTATGTTCACATTGTTGTGCAACCAATCTCGACAACTCTTTTCATCTTGCAAAACTGAAACTCTATACCCTTAAACAATAACTCCTCATTTGCCTTCTGCCTCCAGCCCTAGCACCATCATTTTCCTTTCTGTCTCTGAATCTGACTACTCTAGGTACCTCATCCAAGTGGAATCATACAGTATTATCTTTTTTTAAATTGCAGTAACATTGGCTTATATTGTATAAATTTCAGGTGTACATCATTCTATTTCGATTTCTGTGTAGGTTACATAATGTTCACCACCCATAGACTAATTAAAATCCAAAAATACGGAACGCTTCACGAATTTGTGTGTCATCGTTGCGCAGGGGCTGTGCTAATCTTCTCTGTATCTTTCCAATTGTTTTTTTTAGGATTGGCCCCTGAGCTAAGATCTATTGCCAATCATTTTTTCCCCCTTCTTCTTCTCCCCAAAGCCGCCCAGTACGTAGTTGTATATTTTAGTTGTAGGTCCTTCTAGTTGTGGCATGTGGGATGCCACTTCAGCATGGCTTGATGAGCAGTGCCATGCCCGCACCCAGGATCCAAACTGGCAAAACCCTGGGCCGCTGAAGCAGAGCACGCGAACTTAACCTCTCGGCCAGGGGCCGGCCCTGTGTATTGTTCTAATTTTAATATATGTGCTGCTGAAGTGAGCCAGTATTTGTCTTTTTGTGACTGGTTTATTTCATGTAGCCTAATGTCCTTGAGGTTCATCCATGTTGCAGCATGTGTCAGAATTTCCTTCCTTTTTAAGGCTGAAAATATTCCATTGTATATCTATATCACATTTTGCTTATCCATTCACTTGCCATTGACTCTTGGGTGGCTTCCACCTTTGGCTTTTGTGAACAATGCTGCTATGAAGACGGGTGTACAAACATCTCTTCAAGGCTCTGTGCCCACTTCTTTTGGACATGTGCCCAGAAGTGGACTGTTGGATCATACAGTGTAAGGAGCTGCTGTACTGTTTTCCACAGCAACTGCACCATTTTACATTCCCAGTAAGGGTTCCAAGTTCCACCTCCTAGCTAACGCTTGCTACTTTCTGTTTTGTTCTTGCTTTTTTGATAGTAGCTGTCCTGATGGTATGAAGTGATATCTCATTGTGGTTTTGATTTGCATTCCCTGATGATTAATGATGTTGAGCATTTTTCTTCTTTTTGGAATTCTTACTGTCATCCCTCCAATCACATTGCACACACCAGCAGAGCAGTCCTCCACGCACAGCTTCTACCTGATTTGTTTGTGCTCATTCATGTGGCTACATGTTGAATAAGGTACAGTCATGTGCCGCATAATGACGTTTCCGTCAATGACACACTGTGTATATGATGGTGGTCCCATAAGATTAGTACCAAAAAGCCTACGCATGTAGTAGGCTATCCCATCTAGGTTTGTATAAGTACGCTATATGATGTTCACACCATGAGAAATCACCTAACGATGCATTTCTCAGAACATATCCCTGTTGTTAAGTGAGGCATAAGTGTATATTGATCTTCTCTCCTTTTCAGATTGTGAATGCCTAGAGGAGGAAGAGGACTGTGTTTTTCTGATTCTCCCCAATGACTTAGGAAAGTCTGAATTTGGGGCCTGTGGGTGTGATGATTCCCCAGTAAACCACATGTGTGGTGGGTTGTGAGGTCCAGACAACATGGCTGACAGGAAGGGTTGGGGAATGTCTAGCTCCCACCAGGAGTTAGTCCCAGGATCCACATCTTATCCCAGGGTTCACTCCCATGGTCCTCTGCACCCTCCCTCTCCAGGTACAAGCCTCGGGAGAAGCTAAAGGTGAACTTCGGTACTCCTGAGTTCCTGGCCCCGGAAGTCGTCAATTATGAGTTTGTCTCATTCCCTACGGACATGTGGAGTATGGGAGTCATCACCTACATGCTGTGAGTGCCCAGGGTCCTGGCTCCCAGTGGGGATGGGGGCCATCTGTCTTAGTTTCAGTATCCTTAGAAGCAGCAAAAATTTGAGTGTGAGCAGTTTACCGGGAAGGTGTTCCTAGGAAACACCGACAGAGGAGTGGGGAAGTGAGACGGGGAAGGCAGGCAGCCAGTGAAACATGTGTTATAGAGCCAGAACCACTGTGGGCAACTGGAGTTTTAAGCCTGCGCGGGAACTCTGGGTTCCATCATGGAACCCTCCCCACCCCCCTCAGTTATTCCATCTGAGAGGCGAGGAAGTTGGAGTATCTACACACCGACTCTTATCAATTACTGCTTGTGGGCTGATCCCGGGGCATTAATTCCCTGGAACTTCTGGGTGGATTAAGCAGCTTCTACTGGAGAGAAAGGCCTCTGGCAAAGAAATGCAAGTGCTGCGGTACAAGTGGGGCTGGAGTGCACTGAAAGGGCAAGGAGAGGGGATGGCAGGCAGGACACTGTCTGTGGCACCATCTTACCTTGTCCCTCCTGCCCTGTGCTCCCTGTTTTCTGTGGGCTGAGGAAGCAGAGTTAGGATGGACTGAGAGGGGATCTGTGCAGTCTAAATATCCTCCTCCCTCTCCAGCTGTGGATTTCCCTTGGCTATTTCCTCAGAAGCCCAACAAAGTCGTGCTTTGCTTCCAGTCTGACCATTATGGTGTAACTGCTACCCGGTCTCCCTGCACTTGTATGGTTGTGCTGCACCAGGTGGGGAAACTTGAGGCCCAAGGCCAGTCGTGTCTTTCCACCCTTAGTCTAGAGGAACCTAATAGAGCCAGTTTTCCTTTGGCCCCTGAGGCCTGGGTAGTATCTAAACCAGCCTGGCTATCTCAGGGACATGCTATTTGTAAATTAAGTCAATAGGCACCTGAAAAACAGACATATTGGATTGGGCTCCAACTTACTCTTTACTTCAGAGTAAGGGGAAAAGAGGTGAGCATGATGGAGGATTTATTCAAACACTGTTCCTGCCTTCAATTTTTCAATCCTTCCACTTCCTTCCCTAGCTGAAGGCACTGGACTATCTCCTGTGGAGTAATGGGTTCTGGTTAGTTCTTGATGCACGTTGGCAGATGTGGCTTCCGCACACTGACAGTCCTTTCTCTCTTCTGTAGACTCAGTGGTTTGTCCCCATTTCTGGGGGAAACAGATGCAGAGACCATGAATTTCATTGTGAACTGCAACTGGGATTTCGATGCTGACAGCTTTGAAGGGCTTTCGGAGGAGGCCAAGGACTTTGTCTCCCGGTTGCTGGTCAAAGAGAAGAGGTACCTTTTCTTGCTTGTCACCCATGATCCATTCTGATGGTGACCACTGACCTGGGTGCCATGAAGATCAGGCTGGTGCTGGGCTCAGCTGCTGAAGCTAACAGTCCTTCCTTCCTGTGGACCAGTTCTGTCCAGGATTTCTTA
This sequence comes from Equus quagga, assembly GCF_021613505.1. NCBI lineage: Eukaryota > Metazoa > Chordata > Mammalia > Perissodactyla > Equidae > Equus > Equus quagga. The sequence goes on along the minus strand of NC_060279.1, from coordinate 44,318,612 downwards.
ATCTGCTGCTTCTTTGGAGTAAAAAAGATAACAGGGAAGAGGACAAGGGAAATCAATTAAAAAACAAACAACTAGGAGCATAACCTAGATAGAGTTTTAGAAAGGATCATGTTAACAAATTAGTCCTATCTCCAAGTTATCACTTTTAATAGGCTAATGCTGAGAAAAAGTTGAGATATGCAATTATTTCCCAGAATAAAAGCCAGAAAACTTGACTTATTGGTGATGAAGGCCACTTTGTTTTCAGGAGCTATATCAAGGTCCTGGGCTGGGCCAGTGAGTTTTTTGGAACTCAGACATATGGGAGTAACTGCAGGCGGCCCAGGCAAGGCCCACCAGTCTGGGCTCTGAGACAGCTTGTAGTCCCCTGGCCTTTACTGTGTTTTGTTTCTTCCGATTGTGAAAAGTGATGTGAGAGAAAATATATTTCTAATTCAGATGAATAAGTTGACATTATTCTCTGGAAGGAGAGATGGGCTTCTTTTGAGGCTCATGTTCTTTTGCTTCAGAGCAATTCCAGGCGCAGCTGGCCTTCCTACTGCCCTCCTTGATGCCCCAGCTCTCTCTGGGAGGTGGTGATTAATCCCTGGGATACATTCCCTCTGTAGACGGCAGGGAACATGTTGCTGACGACTTTCTTGCACTTTTAAGGAGAATTTTAGGCAGGACGGGGTGCCCTTTTTAGTGAGCAGCATGAATCTGCCTCAACAGTTAATCTGTTCTACTGACTCAGGCTTCCTAGCTAATTGAACAAATTTTTAGACAACCAGAAAAGGCAACCCCAACTAAAAGTCTCAATGCTGTTTGATTTCGCAGCTGCAGAATGAGTGCCACACAGTGCCTGAAACATGAATGGTTGAATAATTTGCCCGCCAAAGCTTCAGAATCCAAAGTTCGTCTCAAATCCCAACTATTGCTGCAAAAATACATGGCTCAGAGGAAATGGAAGGTATCTTTTTCTTTTAGGAAAGGCAGCATTTGTCTCTTAATATGTCCTTTAAAAGAATTGTAGCTACGTTTTTACTTACATTTTGATTCTAAATAGAGAGATTATTTAGGGGAAAAAAACCACCTCTCTTATGTCAAAACCTGTTAGCTTGATTAAAAAGTGCCACAGACCAAAAATGACTGGCATGAAAGTGGGATTTAGTTCATACTTATGTGGACACTTGAAGTGACAGAACAAAGTTTGAGTGTATGTTCCCAACGACGGCAGAGAAGCACTCTGAACCAACTGTTTGTGGCCTGAGGTCTGACTCCTCCACACTCAGAAATAGGAGCTGGGAGAGCCCTATGAGACTTTAAAAGCTTTATAATTTTGTTTACAATGGAACTCTTGGGTACCATGGACATAAAATCTGTCTTCAAAACAATTGTCCTGGGGCTGGCCCAGTGGCATAGTGGTTAAGTTCGAGGCTCTGCTTCGGCGGCCCAGGGTTGGCTGGTTCAGATCCTGGGCCGGACCTAGCACAGCACATCAAGCCATGCTGAGGCAGTGTCCCACATCGCAGAACTAGAAGGACTTACAACTGTGTACTGGGGCTTTGGAGAAAACAAACAAAACAAAAAGACCTGCTCTTTAAAAAAATAAAGCAATTGTCTTCCAGGGAAGTGGTTTTCCAACATTTGATATTGACTCAAATCCTCACTGAAACACAAAAACAAAACACTTCACCTAGAGAGCCAGTGCACAGGTACACATGTGCATGTACACACATATATGAAACACAAATATCACATTTGTTTCAGAGAGTGTGATGCACTCTATTATTTTCTAGTCTGTGATCCTTGGTTTCACGCAAAAAAACGCTGGTCATAACCCAGCAATTTGATTTCCTGTCCCGCTGGTGGGTTGTGAAGCACAATTGGAAGAACACTGTTCCAGGTGCTTTGTTTCTTATGTGAAACGGCAGGTGACAGTTCTCATTTCATACTTGCTCCAAACATGCCCCTGAAAGTCCTCTAACTGTTCCACCCCGATTTTGCTAGAATCTTGTTCTCCCCTTTAGGTTATCAGTTTTAAACAAACCCAAGTGGCTAAACTTGCTTAAGTCCTTTTATTGTTTCTTCTTAAAACAATTGGTCTAAAAATATGCTTTTTTCCTCTTTTTCTCTCCTTACCTCAAGAAACACTTCTATGTGGTGACTGCTGCCAACAGATTAAGGAAATTTCCAACTTGTCCCTAATCCTCAACGTTGCTGCCCCCACGGGCCCAGCAATTATTGAGACCGGTGGTGAAGTGATGACTCAAGATTTTAAATCATCTGGCCTTTTACTGATGTTGATTCCACTTATTTTGTAAAAAAAGGTTATGGCTGTTGCCTTCCAGAATTGTGGGTGAAAAGTGGCTGTAAGGAAAGTGACCTAAGAGCTTTTTTCTGCCTTATAAGATCACTAAGTTGAAGTGCTGTGTTGACTTTTCAAGTACCCCTACTTTTGGCGGTAAGTGTAGGCACGCTTTAGGTAGGTAGAAAAGCTTTTACTTTGCATCTGTTAAGTTTAAATTCTAGACACACTTGGATTAAAGAGCTCAATAGACTACTACATAGGGGCACGTTATTCAGAATTATCTCTTCCAGTACAAAGAATTCCTAGAATTTTGATTTGCTCAAGTGTGAGCTGACGTTTTATTGTGCTACTCCACTGTTGTGTAAAGCAACGTGGATTTAGGGCAGTGATCCTCAAACTTGTTTTTACTTGTGCTCCTTTTTGAGGATCAAAATGTGCATCCTTTAATAGTGTTTGAAATTTCAAAGTATACCAAGTGTCATGGCTAAATCACAACAATGATCATTTCGAATGTGCTGTTAAAATCTATACACACCTCCACCCTTTCCTAATTCTGCCCTGTCCTGATATTGGCAGTCTCTCTCCTGATCCCCTTCCTCAGTTATGAATCTACGGTCTAGGAAGTCTGGAAACTGATATGCAATATGTGAAAGAGAGATAAGAATGTAATGATATTCAGCTTTCTGGGAGAAACAGAATGAAACATCATGAGACAATAAAGGAAAACTGCTCTCCAACTTCTTCATTAAGGATAACCACTTTCAATGTTGTCATTTAACTAACATAAAATGATTAACACAGAGTGCTTTATTATGAGAAAGTAAGCAATTCTTTTAACTTCCTCCCTTCTAACCTGATTTTTGTGCTATTCTCACAACCTTCTCAGGTCAGCAGTTTTAGTTGGAGTACTTACTTTTAACTAGCCATGCAACAGTTGCACAGCTTTTCAGGATTTTTGTCCAAATATAGACCTTTTTTTGGGCAGAGGACATGGGTGTGGGGAGGGAGGCAGAAGGTGGAGAGGCTAATCCCGCTGCTGCAGTTCTCATGTGGTCACTTTCCTCTGGAGAACAAACCCTTGTCAGGAGCTAAGATTTTCAGGACCAGCACGGCCAGGCCTGCTCCAAACTGGCCAGTGAGTCAATGAACGTCAGAAGAGATGGCTGCTGGGACTGTCCCTGTCATGAGAGAGGAACAGTGATTTATAAAATGCTTCATTTTAAAGCATCAGTTAATCCTCTTAAAAAGTTCTGAGGGCAGCCTCCAGAAGAAGGTAGAGAAATATAGTTCTACCTAGTAGGGCGATTCCTACTCTCCCTGAGCCTTCAGATTCTTGGGAATGCTATGAATCTTCTCTCCAGAAAAATGTATGGTTAGTTATCCCAATCTAGAGCAGCACTGTCTGACAAATATAATATGAGCCATATACATAATTTAAAGATTTCCAATAGCTCCTCTAAAAAAACCCTGGTTAAATTAATTTTAATGATTTAACACAATAAATAAAAAACATTATTTCAATATATAATCAACATAAAAATTATTGATAAATTCTTTTTTTCATACTAAGTCTCCAAAATCTCGTGTGTATTTTAGTTAAAATACATTTCAATTCAGATGCTAGGTTTTCATGAGACATACTTAATTTATACTTAGATTTCATATAATTTACTGTAGAAAGATATACTCACATACTCAAGTTCAAAACATCTTAAGTGTTTTCTAATTGAATTGTGTCCATTTTTACATTTAATTAAAATTAAATAAAATTAGAAGTTCAGTCCTGCAACTGCATTAGCCACATTTTAAGTGCTTAATGGCCACATGTGGTTAGTGGCTTCCCCTGGACGGGGCAGATACAGGGAGAATCTTTTTATCAAATTTTCTTTTTTCCCTATATGCTGTTATTCTTTACCTAGAGAAACAACTTCTTTCCAAAGCCCCCTTGAGGGGTTTGTTTGGGTCAGACCCACACAATTGACTGGTAATGTGGATTTCAGCCTCCTTTATCTGAAATTTCAAGGGAGCTTTTATGAAGCTTCAACTTTCTGGATATTTTTAGTTCTCTACTTTGCTGGTGTATACTTAGCTCAAAAAATTTTTAGATTGCAACTGTGCCGGTATCAACTATTTCTAAAGGGACTTTTCCATTTGTATGAACAGTCATTGGAAATTGTGGGGCAGAGAAACTCTAAAACGTAGTCAGGACCCACTTTTTTCACCTATCAGATTGATGAGGGTATGGGGAAAATAGAATTCTTCCACTTTTGACAGATAGGTATCCCAATAAAAGTCATGCCCACACTATCACCCAGCAATTCCATTTCTAGAAATTCATTCCTCAGCAATAATGGAACAAGTGGACAGAGATTGATGCAAAATGATGTTCACTGTAGCACTGTTGCTAACGGCCCAATGAAACCAACTTACATATATGCCTATCAGTATGGGTTTAGTCCAATAACTTTTGCCACATCCATTTAGGGTAATAACTTGCAGCTGTTAGAGATAGACCTAGATGTGCCGACAACCATCTTTTCATTACAAAAAATTATAAACCATATACATGGCATTGTCCCGTTTGTGGAGAGATACATGCTTCTATGTGCATTGAAATGTTCTAGCGTATACAAGAAGCTTAACATTGGGGTGTGGAAAGTGGGTGATGGGGAGGGGGAATTCCGCTTTTCACTTTATAAACTTTCTGAATCATTTGAATTTTTTTTTACATGAGCATGTATTGCTTTTATAATTAAAAATTAGCAACCCAATATCAAGTATGGACTTTGTTTTGACCCTGATTGGAGCACACAAACAATAAAAAGATGTTTTAGAGACATCCCACGGATATATCATTCTAAATTGCATACTTGATGATAGAAAGAATTTCTATTAATTTTGTGAGGTATGATAATGGCAATGTGGTTATAATGTAGGTTAAATGACTTCAGGAGAAAAGGAGATATAGTTAAGCAAGTGTGGCAAAATCTTGTTAACTGTTGGGTCTAGGTGATCCATGTGGGCTTTCATCATACTGTCCTCTTTACTGTTGTATATATTTGAAAACTTTCATGATAAAAAAGTTTTTTAAATCAGTTAAATAAACCATGAGCTTAAAGAACTGAGCTTCCAAAAAGTCTTTAGAACAGTTCTGAAACAGCAGACTCACTAAGTAGTAAGCTCCCATCCCTCGGAGTGTGAATGTGATGGAAAATTGTTATAGCAAGAATTCCTGCCCTAGGAGGGCATTTGGATAAGGTTGCTTTAAGGCAATCCCCCACTCCCCAACTAATTTAAGAAATAAACAAGTACCTACTACGTTCCAGATCCTCAAAATAATTACCATGACCTGCTTTTAAGGTATAAAGGGAAAAGAAAGTCACAAATAGTACTTATAATTTATTCTCATGGACTCAGCAGTGAAAAGACAAATTAATAAATGGGAGAAAATATTTGCAAATCATATATGTGATAAGAGGTTAATACCTAGACTATATAACTCCTACAACTCAACAACAAAACAGTCTGATTCAAAAATGGACAAAAGACTTGAATAAACATTTTCCATAGAAGATATACAAATGGCCAACAGCATTTGAAAAAGTGCTTACTGTTCACTAGGGAAATGCAAATCAAAACCACAATGAGATACCACCTCACACCCATGAGGATGACTACTATCAAAAAATCAGAAAATAGGGGGCTGGCCTGGTGGTGCAGCAGTTAAGTGTGCATGTTCCACTTCGGCGGCCCAGGGTTCGCCGGTTCAGATCCTGGTTTGGACATGGCACCGCTTGGCAAGCCATGCTGTGGTAGGCGTCCCACGTATAAAGTAGAGGAAGACGGGCACGGATGTTAGCTCAGGGCCAGCCTTCCTTAGCAAAAAGAGGAGGATTGACAGTGGTTAGCTCAGGGCTAATCTTCCTCCAAAAAACAAAATCAGAAAATAACAAAAGTGTCCAAAAGATAAATGTTGGCGAGGATGTGCAGAAATTGTGGAGAAAACGCTTGTGTACTGTTGGTGGGAATGTTATATAGTGGAGCTGCTATGGAAAATACTATGGTGGTTCCTAAAAAATTTAAAAATAGAATTAGCATATGATCTAGCAAATCCCACTTCTGGGCATATATCCACAAGAACTGAAAGCAGAGTCTCAAAGAAATATTTGTACATCCATGTTCACAGCAGCATTATTCACAATAGCTAAAAGGTGGAAGCAATTCAGGTGTCCACTGACAGATGAATGGATAAACATAATGTGTTATATTTGTACATGGAATATTATTTAGCCTTAAAAAGGAAGGAAATTCTGACACATGTTACAACACGAATGAAGCTTAAGGACATTATGCTAAGTGAAATAAACCAGTCACAAAAAGACTGATTCCACTTACATGAGGTACCTACAGTAGTCAAATTCATAGAGACAGAAACTAGAATAGATGTTACCAGGGTCTGGAAGACGGGGAAATGGGAGCTTAATGAGTTTAATGGGTACAGTCAGCTACATGAGATGAAGAGTTCCTGAGATTGGTTGCATAACAATGTGAATGTACTTAACACTACTGACTGTACACTTAAAATAGTTAAGATGGTAAATTTCATGTATATTTTACAATTAAAGAAAAAGCGAATGTGCTTAATTTTACCTGGTGATGAGTAGATGGCTTTTGACCCAAAGCTAAAAATTTAAATCTTGGCACCAAATAAAAACAAATTATACACCTTCTTAAAATAAATGAGGAAAAGACTCACTTATCCATTTTAGATCAAAGTACTAACAAGAACTCCTGTTTAGTGAATGCCTTCTAAGTGCCATGCACTTCATAAATATTACCTTTAATCCTCACAAGGTAGATAAATATCTCCATTTTATAAATGCGGAAACTGAGGCTCTTTAAGGTTTTGAAATTTCCTTAGGGTATAAGTGGCAGAGTCAGAATTTAAGGGCCAGTGTATGTGTGTGGTTCCAAAGCTCAGAGTCATTCCCCTCTACCACAGGGCTGGCCAGACATTCTCCTGTGTTGGGAACAATTTGATTGTGGCATTTCTTCAGCCTTAGCCTACTAAGCATCTAGACATAAAACGGGCAGAGGAAAAAGAAATCACTCCTTTAGGGGGCTGACCCCGTGGCCAAGTGGTTAAGTTTGCGCGCTCTGCTGCAGGCGGCCCAGTGTTTCGTTGGTTCGAATCCTGGGGGCAGACACGGCACTGCTCATCAAGCCACGCTGAGGCAGCATCCCACATGCCACAACCAGAAGGACCCACAACGAAGAATATACAACTATGTACCCGGGGCGGGGGGGGGGGTTGGGGAGAAAAAGGAAAAAAATAAAATCTTTAAAAAAAGAAAAAAGAAATCACTCCTTTAGCACTCAGGTCTATGCAGCAGGTATTATGCCTTACTTATAGCAGATAAAAGGCAACAACTAGTATTAGTGATACCATTCTGAAAGGTTTTTAAAATTTGGATGTAATCACTTTATTGCATTCTTCATGGAAATATTTAATTAGATTATGTATTCTTTATTTTAGTTAAAATCATGTCTGGCACGATGCCTTAGAGCTCATAGCAACTTCTTATCTTCCATAGAAGACCCTTTCCCATAGTTTTAAAATAAGCAGTATTTAATAAGGTTATGTTTTTCAGTATGTGGATATCAAAGAAAATAAACCTTGGTCCATTTGATTTTTTAATGATGTTAATGCTAATTATACTTCATTATGTGAGACCGCTATATAGGAGTTTCTCTCTCTATTCGAATATTTACTAAATACTTATACCAGGTTCTGTGCTAAATGCTTTACATGTATTAGCTCAGATGCTGCTCCAAATTATTCTATGAGGTAGACACTGTTTTTAGTCCTGTTACAGATAAGGCATGAAGAAGTTAATTAATTTGCTCAAGGTGTCACAGGTGCTAAGTGGCTAAGCAGGGTTAAGCTCAGGAAGTCGACAAGAGTCTGTGCTCCAGGGAACAGTATGGTTCAGTGTGCAGCACTTGGGGCTTTTTTCCTGCTAGAGTAGACAGCTTTTGAAATAGCAAGGATTCCCCCAAAACTGATGACAAGGGCAACTTGAATGCACATAAAAATAACATTTATTAACTTAGACTGTACCATATATTGATTTCGTCAAACCAAGCAACTTACACAAAAAACTAAGTAAAATCCCTAAGACTCCATTCAGCCTGAATTTTATATTTTGGATAGGACAAGGGACTGTTTTTTGCTTAAAACAAAAGAGCAAAATGACTCCAATTCCATTTTGTAGGACAGTGCAGACCTGTGGGGAGCCAAGGCTACACCAAAATGACTGATCTAATGGATTTGTTGCCCACCTCAGGGGCAGCCTGCTTCCCAGAACTCAGCCCCGGGCTGGCTTCTATGCTATTAAGGCAATAGTCAGGATCCTAGTTCTAAAAGTTGAAACAGATTCCAAAACCCTCATGTCCTTGTTGAGGAGGCGGACGTACTGTGGGTTTATAGCACATGGCGGTCTGGAAGCTGAGGTCACTCTGCGGGAGCCTTTCGTGCTCTGGCAGCATTTTCCAAAATTTTCCTTTTCCACTCTTCATAATCCTGTGTCAGATCTTCATCTTTCTGAGGTTTATGTGGGATCTCTACCACCTTCTCTGTTTCTGTGAAAAAATTTTTCAAAAGTCTTTCAAAATTCTTATGTTTATAAATGAGATAATAAAAAAGGAAACTTGTTTAAAGTGTCTACTTTAATTAATTAAGGTAATAGGGAATAAGATACCGAAATGAAAAGTGGAAACAGCAGGTAACACGTCAGTTTTTTGCTCTCTCTCATACTCCAAGCATTCCAAGACATCCTGCTAACAGGGAGCGTTCATCAAGCACCTATCTTGTGCTTGACAGGCACTGAACCAAGTAGTTTAATAGTATTATGTCAGTTAACCCTCAATGCAATTCTTTGAAGTAGGTGCCAATATTAATCACATTTTAAAGATTAGGAAATTGAGGCTCACAGAAATTAAGTGACTTTCCTAAAATCACACAGCCAGTAGGCGGTAAAGCAGGATTTGAAGGTAAGCAGTTGGGCTTCAGATGTGTACTGAATTATACAATACTTCTGCTAACTTCTGTAAATGACAGCTTGGAAAACTGGTCTTATCCAATGATTAATTGTCAGGATTTATTAAGATCCTTGTCAGGCAAGCTGCTAAAGCAATACTGTATTAAACCCACGCTACACTGATCCATTGCACTGACTTCAGTGTCCGTCCAGTGTTAGCACGCCTTACCTTCTGCTGGAGGTTCAACCATCATCTTCTTTTTCTTCTGTGGTGAAGTAACTGAATCTCTAGGCGCTCCTTTAAGGAAAAAAAAATGTCATCAGGTTAATTTTCCCCTATCCTCAATTTTAGTATTTGGGCATATTTTGGATCACAAATAAAAATCAGATACCTTGACTGACCAATACTAGAATAAGGAGAAGGCACATGCTCTTGCTCTTCCCTTTGGCGTCTCTTGTCAGACTGGAGACTCACCTCTATTCCAACGTATGCATGTGGAGGGTGGCATTTAACATTAGAGCATGTTAAAAGAGAATCTATTTTCCAGGCATGGATTCATAGAATAACAGGTTTTTAAAAGTTATTAAGCAACTTTATTGAAAGATAGAAAAAATAATTTTCTAAAACTTTTCTGGTCCACATTAAATACAGAATTCAGAAGGAAGCCATTTTGCAAGTTTGGAAATATCAGACTTTTACCAGCAGGTTTACATTTTCAAATATACATTCTTGAAATAAGAATGAATACTCACTGTCCATCAGCTGCCCAATCTTCTCTAATTGTTTACAAAGTCGATCAAATATGGCTTTTTTTACACCAGATGTGGCTACCATTTTATTTTTATCCACCTTTAGCTTTAGAAGCCTACAAAATAATTTGATAAATTACGGTTTGTAAGACCAGTAGTTATCTTCCCTGGTCAACCAGATTGTCCACTTCCTTCCCACCATGCTTTATGAAGAACCCAACTGTCTAGTTTTCCCTTTATTTCAAACATATGCCATTAGCTACAACCATGAAAATCAGCCTTTTAAAGCTATTTATTTAGTTGTTTATTAGATTGAGAGAGTCAAAAATGCACATAGGATCTGTTATGTAACAAATGATGCACATAAAAGACATTTGCTACGGTGCTTCATGCCTTATACAACTTTTTCTTAGTAAATCTCAGATGTTACTAATTTGTTGAATGACAATCATAGCACTTTTAATTGTTCAATTCACTTTAACCCATGGTGCTTCCATTTATACTACAGGAATGTAAACCACCGTCTCCTCACCAAAAACCTCTCCTAATAAACTCCACCACAACCACCAATGAAAAATACAAAACAAACTTCTTATTTAGGATAACAGACCCATTCAAACCTTACTTTGCTAGTGTAATTTAGTTTCAAAAGTGGAATTACTTGTCAATATCGTTTTCTACAATAGCAGTCATACTCCCTCCCCATATACACATACCTTTGTTGAATTAAAGGGACATTTTCGATTAATGTCAATTAATTGCTCCTAGGTATGTAGCTAATAGAGCCAAACACACCAAAATTAGTGGCTGGGTAGTAAGAAACCTATTATTTAACAGCCAACTACATTTTGTTTTCTAAAGAGTTTTCCAGTAAGATAAAACAAGACACCTTTAGACAGAGGTAACAATTGCTAATATTTCCAGGGTAACATTTCAGTACATACATAGATAACCCAAAATTTTAAGATTCAGATGTAAGAATTTATCACTGAGATGTTTATAAACTACTTTAAAAACAGTTGTGATCAGTACTTTTCAAAAAAAAAAAAATGACTGGAAAATCACAAACGACCACTGTTTTAATGACAGATTTCATCACTTATAAAGGTAGACCCTGAAATCAGAATACCCAACTCACGTATATGGCTTCCACTTGGCAAGTGGACTTCTGGCAACACTAGATCCAAGTTGTCAGCTATATTGTGAGGTAAACTCAGAATCTGGTCACTCGGCCACTATTCCAAATGTTATTTTTTATGAGAAAATATGCTCCGAGTTGAAATAAACTAATTAGAAGTATTCTTTGGGAATGAGAAATCTATTTGTAAATTGTGGACTTTTCTGAAGGTTAAAAGGCACTCACTTGCATGCCGAGAGTAGTGCAGCCGTGGTGAAAAGTGGCCTGGATAAGTCAAGATCCACTTGCTGTGTTTGTGGAAGACTGGACTCATAGCTGAGGGAAAGCAGCATTTGCGGAATTGTTAGAAAATATTATTTCAAAAGGACTGAAATGAAAATTAGAAATTATAAGCTATTTAAATGCATGACATATGCACTCTGTCACTTCAGCATGTTATTTTTTTATGACTAAAAATTAACAGGACATTGAATAATTTTATGTATCAGTATAAGTTTTCAGTTAAGGTTCTTCATGCCTCATACCTTTGTAGTATCTTTGAAGCCATGTTCACTGCTTCTGTACAGCTAAACTGTACAGCCAGGTCTCTCATCCCAATATTTGAATTCAGGCCCAGTAAACATTCAAAAGACTTAAGACAGCTCTGATAGACCTTCTTGTTCAAACCAGAAAGTTTAATTAAATAAGCCTTGAAAAGAAAAAATACACACGAATCATAAATATCATAGATTCTATACAACAGTGCCCTTAAACACTTGTTTAATGAGTCAACTTTTTAAAATAAATTAATTCTGTGACAAGTCCCTCTACCTAACAGCTGAGCTTCATTCAGTCAAAAATCAGTAATCATGTCAGGCAGAGTCAAATATTGCTCTCAAGGAGCTCATACTTTAGAAAGGCAGTCATGCATCTCCATGGATAATTTAAAAAACAACATAGTGTACTACGGCCAAGCTGTGAGTAAAAAAACAGGAGACGCATAGATGGTCACCTGTTTTGCAACAAAAGTGCCAACATACAGTTCATTGGGAAAAGGAAGGAGGAAAGGAGTGGGGGAGGGGTGGGGAGGGTGAATGTGTGGAGGAGGGAAAGGGAGAGGAGAGGGAAACTGGGAGAGAAACAGGAGGATCAGTAACAGGGAAATCCACTCTGCCTGGGAGAGTCAGAGAAAGCTTCATAAAGGATGTAACAGGAAGGCAGGGTCATGTAAGACAAATAGCAGCTTGCCAGAAGAGCATTCCAGGTTGAAAAAAAAAAAGTTGTTGCATTTACAAAGCCATCAGTCACTGAAATGCATGGTTTGTTAAGTGAATAGTGTAGCTTGAGGTTAGCATTCAAGAAAGGCTGGACAGTTTGATGGTAATGGGGAGCCAATGGTGTTTTTAACAACACCATTTAATTAGTGCATCATTATGTGACAAGTGCTGTGTTAAGCATGTACATACAGTATATTGTTTAACTCTCACAATAATCCAGCGAAATGGATGTTCTAATCCCCACTTTATGGATGGGGAAACTGGAGGTTCACAGAACTAAGTAACTGGTGCTGTTGAGATTTGGTCTCAACATGTGAATCTTCCAGACTCCATAGCTTGTGCTTGCAACCACTGTGACACAGGAAGAAAAATATACATGAACTTTAAAGTATCTGCTTTAGGAGGATGATGCTAGCAGCAACATGGAAGATAGCTTTGAGTAAAGAAAGACATGGCCAGGGAAACTAGACAGTAACGAGTAAAAAGAATGTTGCAAAACTCTTTTCTCCAACTCAACAAAATGGTTTTAAAATTCATCTAAAATAATAACATATGATAATAGCCAGGAAAATTCTAAAACACAAGAGTTTTGACAGGGTCTAATCCAACCAGAAATTAAAATGTATGACTGGAGGTTGGTGTCAAGATGGCAGTGTAGGCGGACTCTGAACTCACCTCCTCTCACAGACACAACCAATCTACAACTACTCTTGGAACAATTACCCCTGAGAGAGAAGTGAAAACTGGATAAAAAGAACTCCTGCAACAAGGGACAGATCCAACTGAGGTAGAAGAGGCAGAAATTCCTTCTGAAGAGAAAAAAAGCCACCTTCACAAGCTGCAGTGCTTCATGGCCGGCCAGGGGCAATCCTAAGGCACGCAGCCTTCTCTGGAGGCGTGGGGGATCTGAGCAGGGAGCATTACCACAGTAAGTCTCTTTTGGACTCATCATAACCTAGACAAGTGTCATAATACCTGGCTTTGCTGGCTATTAACAACAGGGCATGCCCCCAGAAAAGCTATTGGACAAAAGTGAAAAAAAGCTGGGTCTTATAGGGCCCACGCACAAATTCGCCTGTTTTGGAAAGCAACCTAAAATTACCAGAAAAAAAGGTGCACACTCCTTTCTTGAAAAGAGACTCACCTGATAGGCTCTGGGTGCATCTTGGTGAGAGCTGAGACCTCTCCAGGGACTGAGACATTGGTGACAGCCATTACTGTGACCTAGTACAAGCACGCTGACACAGACACTGGCAGACGTCATTGGAATTCTTCCCCTGGCCTGGTAGCCCAGGGTCTGCCCCACCCTCTAGAGCACCAATTTAACCCAGCTCAGCCAGGGCCAGCAGCCCACCCTAGGGACTGGCCCCACCCAACAGCAAGCCCTCAGGCAACTTGTGGGCCTGCATAGGCAGGGTGCCTGGATCCTCTGCAGCCAGATGAGTGGGTCCGCCTTTGCAGGTCAGGGCATGTGTGAGGAGCAGGTGGGAGTATTTGGGGCCTCTGCAATGGGGTGACTGGGTCTGCTTCAGGGGATTGGGGTGCACACATGGGCCAGGACTGTGTTGATGGTGTGTGTGGCCCAGTGGGCAGTGGGGCTTGTCAACTGCAGCAGACTTGTGCTTCTCAAATAGCCACCAGGGGATCAGCCTCACGCAGCTGCAATCCTGAGAGCTAATGACAGCCTTGTAGGCCAGAGGCCTACAGGAATTGTAAGCCCCTAAGCCTAGCAAACAGTCATGCTGGAGGCCTACTCACTTAACAGAAAAACTGCAACAGGAATGTGCTATTAGACCTTGCAGCTAACTGTGCTGGGGCTCCCCATGCCCAATAAAGTGACTGATGGGTACACAGCAGCCACTCGTAGCTGAGCATTAGAACCAGCCAGTCAGGGGGACAGCCTAGCCTCTCCAGGCACCTGCAGCAAGAGCAACCCTAACAGAAGGACACACATAGCCCACACAGGGGACACCCCTAGAACATTTGGAACTGGTGATGAGAGGAAAGAACACTGCTGGGCCTCATAAGGCATCTCTTACATAAGGCCACCTCTCTGAGATCAGGAGATGTAGGTGACCTACCTAATACATACATATAAGCACAGTGTAAGAGGCAAAATGAGGAGGCAAAAGAATATGTTCCAAGTAAGGGACCAGGATAAAACCGCAGATAAAAAACCAAACAAAACAGAAATAAACAATCTACCTGACAAAGAGTTAAAAAAAAGCCATAAGGATGCTCACTGATCTTAGAAGAATGGATGAACTCAGAGAGAACTTCAACAAAGAATTGGAAAATATAAAAAAGAACAAGTCAGAAATAAGGAATACAATACTGGAAACGAAAAATTCACTACAGGGATTCAATAGCACCGTAAATGATACAGAAGAACGAATCAGCAAGCTGGAAAGAAAGACTAAAGGAAATCACTCAAGGCGAACAGATAAAAGAAAAAAGAATTAAAAAGCACGAAACAGTTGAAGGGACCTCTGGAACAGCATCAAGTGTATTAATATCTGTGTTATAGGTGTCCCAGGAGAAGAGAGAGACAAAGGGGAAGAGACTCTATTTGAAGAAATAATAGCTGAAAACTTTCCTAATCTATAGAAGGAAACAGACATCCAAGTACAGGAAGCATAGAAAGCACCAAACAAGATAAACCGAAAGAGGCCCACACCAAGACACATTATAATTAAAATGTCAAGAATTAAACAGAAACCTAAAAGCCACAAGAGAAGGACAACAAGTTACATACAGAGGAAAGCCCATAAGACTATCAGCTGACTTCTCAGCAGAAACCTTACAGGATAGAAGGAAGTGGCATGATATATTTAAATTGCTGAAAGGAGAAAACCTATAGCCAAGAATACTCTACCTGGCAAGGTTATCATTCAGAATGGCAGGAGAGATAAAGAGTTTCCCAGACAAGCAAAAACTAAAGGATTTTATCACCAAGAACCCAGTCTTACAAGAAATGTTAAAGGGATGTATTTAAGTGGGAAAGAGAAGACTACAAATAGGAATAAGAAAATTATCAAAAAAAAAGGCAATAAAATCACTGGTAAAGGCAAAAATACAGTAAAGGTAGCAGATCAACCACCTCTGAAGATAATATGAAGGTCAAAAGACAAAAGTACTAAAATTACCTATTTCCACAATAAGAGGGTAATGGATACACACACACACAAAGAGGCTAGATATGCTATCAAAAACATAAAATGTTGGAGGAGGTGAGGAAAACATTAGAGCTTTTGGGACTGGCCTGGTGGTGCAGTGGTTAAGTTCATATGTTCTGCTTTGGCAGCCCGGGATTCGCCAGTTTGGATCCCGGGTGCGGACCTATGCAAGGCTTGTCAGGCCATGCTGTGGTAGGCATCCTACATATAAAGTAGAGAAAGATGGGCATGGATGTTAGCTCAGGGCCAGTCTTCCTTGGCAAAAAGAGGAGGATTGGCAGCAGATGTTAGCTCAGGGCTAATCTTCCTCAAAAAAAAAAAAAAAAAAAGAGTAGAGCTTTTAGCAAGAGATCAAACTAAAGAGACCATCAACTGCTATACTTTTAGGTTATTATATATAAACCTCATGGTAATCACAGACCAGAAAGCTATAATAAACATACAAAAAATTAAGAGAAAGGAACCCAAACATAATACTAAAGAAAACCATCAAATCACGAAGGAAGAGAGTAAAAGAAAGGAACAGAGAAGAACTACTAAAACACCCAGTAAAAAGGTAACAAAATGGTAATAAGTACATACTTATCAATAGCTACTTTAAATGTCAATGGACTAAATGCTCCAATCAAAAGGCATAGGGTGGCCGACTGGATAAGAAAACAAGACCCATATATATGCTGCATACAAGAGACATACTTCACAGATAAAAACACTCACAAACTGAAAGTGAAGGGATGGAAAAAGATACTCCATGCAAATGGCAAAGAAAACAAAGCGGGGGTAGTAATACTTTTATCAGACAAATTAGACTTTAAAACAAAAACTGTAACAAGAGACAAAGACGGGCACTACATAACGATAAAGGGAAAAATCCAACAAGACGATATAACACTTGTAAGTATCTATACATCCAAAATAGGAGCACCCAAATATATAAAGCAATTATTAAGAAATATAAAAGGAGTAATAGTAACACAGTAATAGCAAGGGACTTTAACACTGCAGTTATACCAATGGCTAGATCATCCAAACAGATCAATAAGGAAACACTGACCTTAAATGACACATTAGACCAGATGGACTTAGTGGATATATATAGAACATTCCATCCCAAAACCACAGAATACACATTCTTTTCAAATGCACATGGAACATTCTCCAGGATTGATCACATATCAGGCCACAAAGCAAGTCTCAATAAATTTAAGATTGAAATAACACCAAACATCTTTTCTGACTGCAATGGTAAGAAACTAGAAATCAACTACAGGAAGAAAATCAGAAAAGCCACAAATAGGTGGAGACTAAACAAAAAGCTACTGAATAATGATTGGCTCAATGAAGAAATCACAGGAGAACTCAGAAAATACCTGGAGAAAAATGAAAATATGACACACCAAAATTTATGGGACACAGCAAAAGTGGTTCTAAGAGGAAAGTTTATAGCAATTCAGGCCTACCTCAACAAACAAGAAAAATCTCAAATAAACAATTGAACAGTGCACCTAAGGGAGCTGGAAAAAGAAGAACACACAATGCCTAAAATCAGTAGAAGGAAGGAAATAATGAAAATCAGAGCAGAAATGAATGAAATAGAGACTAAACAAACAATATCAAAAAAATCAATGAAACCAAGAGCTGGATCTTGAAAAGATAAAATTGACAAACCTTTATCTAGACTCACCAAAAAAAAAGAGATAAGGCTCAAATAAATAAAATCAGAAATGAAAGAGGAGAAATTACAACAGATACCTTAGAAATACAAAAGATTATAAGAGAATACTACAAAAAGCCATACAATCAACAAATTGGATAATCTAGAAGAAACAGATAAATTCTTAGAATCATACAACCTTCCAAAACTGAATCCAGAAGAAGTAGAGAATTTGAATAGACCAATTACCAGTAAGGAGATCCAAACAGTAATCAAAAACCTCTCCCTAAATAAAAGTCCAGGACCAGATGGCTTCCTTGGTGAATTCTACCAGACATTCAAAGAAGACTTAATACCTATCCTTCTCAAACTCTTCCAAAAAATTTAACAGGAGAGGAAGCTTCCTAACTCATTCTATGAAGCTAAAATTACCCTAATACCAAAACCAGACAAGGACAAGACAAAAAAAGGAAATTACAGGCCAATATCACCGATGAACATTGATGCAAAAATCCTCAACAAAATACTAGCAAATCAAATACAATACATTAAAAAGATCATATACCATGATCAAGTGGGTTTCATTGCAGGGATGCAGGGATGGTTCAACATCCGCAAATCAATCAACGTGATAACACCACATTAACAAAATGAAGAATAAAAATTACATGATCGGGGCCGGCCCAGTGGTGCAGCCATTAAGTTTGCATGTTCTGCTTTGGTGGCCTGGGGTTCGCCAGTTCGGATCCCAGATGTGGACATGGCACCGTCTGGCAAGCCATGCTGTGGCAGGCATCCCACACAGAAAGTAGAGGAAGATAGGCAGAGATGTCAGCTCAGGGCCAGTCTTCCTCAGCAAAAAGAGGAGGATTGGTAGCATTTAGCTCAGGGGTAATCTTCCTCAAAAAAAGAAAAAAGAAAAATAATATGATCATCAAGAGATGCAGAGAAAGCATCTGACAAGATACAGCCTCCATTTATGATAAAAACTCTAAATAAAATGGGTATAGAAGTAAAGTTCCTCAAAATAATAAAGGCCGTATGTGAGAAAACCACAGCTAATATCATTCTCAATGGAGAAAAACTGAAAGCTATCCCTCTAAGAACAGGAACCAGAAAAGGATGCCCACTTTCACCACTCTTATTTAACATAGTAGTTGAAGTCCTAGCCAGAGCAGTCAGGCAAGAAAATGAAATAAAAGGGATCCAAATTGGAAAGGAAGAAGTGAAACTGTCACTATTTGCAGATGACACGATTTTATATACAGAAAACTCTAAAGAGTCCACCAAGAAACTTTTAGAAATAATAAATGAATACGGTAAAGTTGCAGAATACAAAATCAACGAACAAAAATCAGTTGTGTCTATATCCACTAAAAACAAAGTAGCAGAAAGAGAAATTAAGAATACAATCACGTTTACAATTGCAACAAAAAGAATAAAGTAGCTAGGAATAAACTTAACCAAAGATACGAAAGATCTGTACACTGAAAACTATAAAACATTGTTGAAAGAAACTGAAGAAGACACAAAGAAATGGAAAGATACTCCATGCTCTTCAATTGGAAGAATTAACATGGTCAAAATGTCCATACTTCCTAAAGCAACTGATTCAATGCAATCCCCATCAAAGTTCCAACAACATTTTTCACAGAAATAGAAAAAAGAATCCTAAAATTTATATGGAACAACAGAAGACCCCGAATAGCCAAAGGAACCCTGAGAAAAAAGAACAAAGCTGGAGATAACACACTCCCTGACTTCAAAATATACTACAAAGCCATAGTAACCAAAACAGCATGGTAACGACACAAAACCAGACACACAGATCAATGGAACAGAACTGAGAGCCCAGAAATAAATCCACACATTTATAGACAGTTAATATTCCACAAGGGAGCCAAGAGCATACGATGGAGAAAGGAGAGTCTGTTCAATAAATGGTGTTGGGAGAACTGGACAGACACACGCAAAAGAATGAAAGTAGACCATTCCCTTACACCATGCACAAAAATCAACTCAAATGGATTAAAGACTTGAATGTCAGACCCAAAACCATGAAACTTCTAGAAGAAAACATAGGCAGGACGCTCTTTGACCTCGGTCTTACCAGCATATTTTCAAGTACCATGTCTGACCGTGCAAGGGAAACAAAAGATAAAATGAGCAAATGGGACTACATCAAACAAAAAAGCTTCTGCACAGCAAAGGAAACCATCAACAAAATGAAAAGACAACCTAACAATTGGGAGAGGATATGTGCAAACCATGTATCAGATAAGGGGTTAATATCCAAAATACACAAAGAACTCATACAGCTCAACAACAAAAAAACCAACAACCCAATTAAAAAATGGGCAAAAGATCTGAACAGAGATTTCCTCAAAGAAGATATATGGATGACCAACAGACATCTGAAAAGATGCTCAACATCATTAGCTATCAGGGAAATGCAAATCAAAACTACAGTGAGGTATCACCTCACTCCAGTCAGAATGGCTATAATTAACAGGACAGGAAACAACCAGTGTTGGACAGGATGTGGAGAGAAGGGAACCCTCGTACACTGCTGGTGGGAGTGCAAACGAGTGCAGCCACTATGGAAAACAGTATGGAGAATCCTCAGAAAATTAAGAATAGATCTACCATATAATCCAGCTATCCCACTGCTGGGTATTTATCCAAAGAACTTGAAAACACAAATGCATAAAGATACATGCACCCCAATGTTCATTGCAGCATTATTCACAACAGCTAAGACTTGGAAGCAACCTAGGTGCCCATCAGGGAATGAATGCATAAAGAAGATGTGGTATTTATACACGATGGAATACTACTCAGCCATAAGAAATGAGGAAATCCGGCCATTTGTGACAACATGGATGGACCTTGAGTGTATTATGCTAAGCAAAATACCTCAGAGAGAGAAAGTCAAATACCATATGATCTCACTCATAAATAGAAGATAAAAACGACAAAGAAACACACAGCAATGGAGATTGGATTGGTGGTTACCACAGGGGGAGGGGGAGGGCAAAAGGGGTGATTAGGCTCATGTCTGGTGATGGATTGCAATTAGTCTTCGGTGGTGAACATGATGTAATCTCCCCAATATAAGGATGTACACCCAAAATTTATCTAATGTTATAAACCAATGTTACTGCAATAAAAATAAATAAATAAACAAAATGTGTGATTAAGCTCTAGTGTTAAACTGGATTATTAAGATGTTCAATGGGATCTACTCACCCTGTCCAAAGGACACTCCATACAGGAAGCCGCAAGGTCCAGGCACATGACTGCATTGCTGGTCTCCGTGGTATGTGCAGACAGGCCAATACATTTCACCTGGGACAGTCGCAAGTACTCCTCTGCTTTCCTGGTTATAAGGCAACACGTCCACTCAATCTCTTTTCCAGAAGTTTATGTTGGTAAACAATGAGTCCGGCCTGGTGGACTCCACTCGGAGCCCAAGTCCCATGCAAGCTCATGTGGGGCCGGCAGTGAAACGCACAGCCTTGGGCAGGACAGGGCTCTGTAAGACAGAACCAGCCCTCTGCCTCCAGACACCACTGTGTTGAAGCGCTTTTAGGCAAAAGTTAAGTTCTTTGATCCCTGCACAACACAAGTCCTCTTTCGTCCTTCTCTTACTAGAACAAGTAGGAACTATCACAGAGCCTGGCAGGGCTCCTTTTCACCCCTTCCTCAAAATTCGTGGTTCTCTAAGGTACAGGACAAGCACCTCGGGGCTTGTGAAAACAGATTGCTAGAGCCCATCCCCAGAGAGTTTCTCATCAGTAGGCCTGGGGTGGGCCCAAGAATTTGCATTTCTAACAAGTGCCAAGATGATACTGATGCTGCTGGTCCAGGCACCACACTTTGGGAACCGCTATTCTAAATGCTTACCGAGTCCAGAAGGTCTGTCCGCAAATCTTTTCAGAAGAGCTCCCTTCCCTCCCGCAGCTGGCCGCCGAGGCCTGGCCCCGCTCTCCACGCATTAGCTACAACGGCTTTACTTCTAACCTGGGACCATGAAATGTGCTTCCCCTCTCAGGGCCTTTGCACAGGCTGCGGTGTCTGCCCGGCCGCTCCTCTCACGTCTCCCACGGCTGGCATCTCCTGTCACTCGGGGCTAAGCACAAACAGCACCCTCTCCGAGGCGGTTCCTGGATTTTTCAATTAAAGGCAGCCGTCCCGGGACCCCGCCGTTTTTGTTTCCCGCGCGGTTGCTGCGGTCACGGACAGCGACCTCCAGGGGCCTGGTACCCCACCTGTCTGGTTCACCGCTGCAAACTGACCCTCTCTATCTGCAGCGCCCCAGGTTCTCCGACTCTCCCCCTTCCCACCGCCGAGCATCCCACCGGGCCAGCTGTTCCCAGGGACGTCGACAGCGGCCCCCGCCACCTCCTGGGGCCCGCGCCCGGGAAGGTCTTCCTGAGGCGGGCCAAATCCCGTCGGGCACCGGCGCCGCCTGTCGCGCGGGAAAGGCGCGGACCTCGTCTGAGGAGAGGCCAGGGCCGCTGAGGCGTGCGCGGCCGGACTCACCTCAGCACACCGGGCTCGGCGATGCCCAGACGCGGGGCTAAACGCCGGATCAGCGCAGACTCCATGGCGCGGACAAAAGCGATTCACGCGCACAGCTGCGACGCGACGAAGCCCGCGCGCAGACACCGAGCCAGCCAGCGCGGGCCAGGCCCCACCCCTCCGCTGCCTCTGGATTGGCCGGGAGGCGGAGCTGAGGCCGCCCCCCCAAGCCAAGCGTGGCCTCCCTTCTGCGCGTGCGCACCACGAAGGCACGCTGCCCCGCAGGCGAAGGTGGGCGGGCTGCTCCCCCTCCCCCCGTCCCTCCATTCTTGACAAGATTGTCTAACGTAGCTTTCCTCTCCTACTGTCTCCTTCCTGCCAGCGACCAATTCCCTGCTACTCTGCACCTCCACGCCCTCTCTCACACACTGTGGAGCCCAGGTCCGCGAGTCCGGCGATAAGGGGCCAGGGCCAACAGACACGCGAGACTTTGGCTCCGAGAAGCGGGCCAATGGAGGAGCCGCCTGCAGGGCCCGGGCGGGGCTTGAGAGGGCGGGGCTTGGGGCGCAGCGTCACCTGACCGCGGGAGGCTCCGCGCGCGGGTGGGTGCTGCCTGCAGCAGGTCCGGGGAGTCGCCATGGTGAGTGCTGGGGGCGGCGGGCCCGGGCCGACCCTTCTCCCAGCGCCTGCTCTGTCCCGCCGCCCTGGACCCCTGCGGGCGGAGTTGGGGCCTCGCAGCCCGGTCGGGGCTAAGGCCCGCCCGGCTTGGCCTGCGGGATGGGGGCAGGCCGGGGAAGGCCGCGGACGGGCCGGCTCGGGCCGGAGTGGGCGGTGGCTCCTGGCGGTGGCCGTTGCTTTGAAACAGGGCGGCCCCTCTGAGGGGGTGTCTCGGCCTGTAGGCTCTCGGGGTCGGTGAAGGCCTGCGGCCGCCTCGACGGGAGCCCGAGGGCCGAGTCTGAGCGGCAGGCTGTGTCGGGGGCGCGGAGGGCCTGAGGCTCGGTTCGCGTCGGCGCCCGCCCGGAGGGTGCCCCCGGCTGGCGTTTCCCCCTCGGTGCCTGGGAGCGCCCTGCCGGACCCCCTTCCCTTCTTGCGCAAGAAGTCCCCCAGAGGGGCCGTCGTGGTACCCTGGCCTTCCTCGGCCTTGGAGCTCCCTGGGGCTGCGGTGTTTGTCCGCGAATTCTGGGGACGCGCTTCCGTGCATTTCCTGGAAGGGTTCCTGCTGTCTGCTGGACGTTAATCCTGCCAGACGGAGGAGAGACCGCTTGTGCCCTTTGACGTTTGTTCGTTGGGCGCCCTGGCGCTCTCACTGGTCTCCCCGTGGGTGAAATCTAAGCGCTTTTCTTGCTGGAAGTAGGCATTCTCCTCAGCGCCTCTCCGCGATGGCTGCAAATCTTGGTGTGGCTGTTGGCCGGTAAACTTGAACTTCCTCAAAATGTGAATCCTTGTGTCTAATTTTTACAAAGGCAAGTTGTCACTTGCATTTTATTAGCGTTTGGCATAGTCTTCACTGCATAAATAATGTTTTTGTGTATTAGTGTGGCGTATGTCAGTTTTAATTATTTCACTGTCACTATTCACTTTATGTAGACGGGCTTCTGTAAACCTGAAACGGGCTTCACTTTAAATGTGTTAATGCCAGAAAACAACTAAATGTTTGGCATATACTACTTTAATATAACATATTACCATACAAGGTGATTTTGCTTATTTCTCGGAATTGCAATTGGGAATTGATATAAGAATGGTGCAAAAATTTAACTAGGATCTGTCTGTTTCTCAACATTTATGGATCGACG
Source organism: Equus quagga (assembly GCF_021613505.1). NCBI lineage: Eukaryota > Metazoa > Chordata > Mammalia > Perissodactyla > Equidae > Equus > Equus quagga. The sequence goes on along the minus strand of NC_060279.1, from coordinate 44,294,988 downwards.
TTTATAGCGTTTTGTAATGAAAGCATTTAATTGAGGATCTACTATACACGTATAGAGTATGGTTGGTTCTGTGCTGGGTGAACCAGTTTGGGGCAGTGGCCCAGACACACACTCCTGTCCTCATGAGTTTTATTGGGAAAGAAAACTTGAGTGTCAGTCTTGTTACAGCCACTGTCTCTGTCACTTAGACAAGTCACTCAGTCTTCTTTAAGTTTCACTTTTGCATCTGAAAACAAGCATTGGCCTCTTTGGCCCTTTTCCATCCTAAAATTCTAGGATCCAATTCAATTCATCAAGCATCTTGTGTGCCTTCCATGTCGTGGACTGTGCTAGGCCTTGGAAACGTATCCTTGCTCGCAGAGAACTTAAGAGTCTAGTGGGGAAAGACGTGCTTGTGGAAGTTAATGTAATAGTACAGTCTGAGGGTTGCTTTACTAGCACTGTCAGCTCAGTGTTGTGGGGTCGTGGAGGAAGAGCGTTCTGCCTGGGGAGCTTGGGACAGTAACATGTGAGCTGAGACTCTGAGGAGGGTGAGCAGAAATCCTCCAGGTGGAGGAGAAAGGGTATTACCAGTAGGTAAAGCTGGGAGAAGTGTATACTCATGGTGTGTGCCATCATAGGATTCCTGGGGAAATGGATTAATACATGAAGTTGGAGACGGGTTGGTATTCAAATTATGTTTTGAAGTTCCCATCTGTTCATCATCCTTAGTTCACCTTACCTTAATTAGTATTTTGTACCTTATTTTTTGAATAGCACTTTCACTAATATGATGAAATTCTGTGACTTTGGAGATTGGTTATTTTCATTTTATGGTTGACTTGCATTGTATTAGTAGATTACATATACAGCGTATGAATGGAGAGATCGACCAACAAATAAGTTGTTAGATGGGTGGAGATAATTGCTGGTATCTAAGGGGGATATAATAATAACAGTAACACTTATGAAATGCTTATTACTAAGCGCTGGGCATATTTTGAGCTTTATCTGTGTCGTTTCATTTATTCTCATCACAGTGCTATAAGTACTCTTATCCCTGTTTGATAGAAGAAGAAATGAAAACACATTGTTTTGGAGAGTAGTTTTATAAGTGATGAGTTCATGATGAACTTTGCTTTTTTCTGCAGCTTATTACTGTAACTTGGGAGGGCTCTTTGGTTTGGGTCTAGCTAAAATGGGCCTAATCACAAATATTAATTTGATCTTGATTCTATAGTGTTTCTATCTTTCTCTGATCCATGTAGCTAAGTACAGAGTCTTTGTAAGTGGAGGACCACTTACATTAGTGAGGAGATATTGGTTACCTGGCTTCTGCTTAATGAGAGAATGTTCGTGTTTTAACTGTTCCTTCTCTGCAACACTTCCAAGGAAGGGCATCAAGACACTCCCTTGGAATGGCCATTTGTATGATAACTGTGTTGTCTTATGAGGAGTATGTGAAAAATGCATTTCTTTATTTTATAGCTTTATCTCTTCTCTGGAGCCTACTTTGTAGTAAGTCTGTAATTGTCTACATTTTATGTTTATGTTTCTATTAATTTTAAACCCAGTTGATACAAAATAGAAAAATTTTGCTGAAATTTAATTATTTATAGATCACTGAATCTAGTTCTGTACAGGTATTTTTGGAATTGTTTGTAATCTCTTTATAACCACAGTATTATTTGCTATATAAAGGTGATAATTATACTCAGTAGCCAAAAGGTGGAAGCAACCCAAGTGTCCATCAGCAGGTGAATGGATAAACAAAATTTAGTATGTACATACAATGGAAAGGAGGGAAATTGGGGCTGGCGCAGTGGTTAACTTCACACACTCCGCTTCACTGGCCCAGGGTTTGCAGGTTTAGATCCTGGATGCCGACCTACACACTCACTCACCAAGCCATGCTGAGACGGCATCCCACATAACAAAATAGAGGAAGATGGGCACAGATGTTACCTCAGCGACAATTTTCCTCAAGCAAGAAGAGGAAGATTGGCAACACATGTTAACTCAGGGCCAATCTTCCATTTAAAAAGAAAAAGGAGGGAAATTCTGACACATGCTACAACATGGATGAACCTCGAAGATATGCTAAGTGAAATAAGCCGGACACAAAAGGACAAATATTGTATGATTCCACTTATATGAGGTACCTAGAGAAGTCAGACTCAGAGAGAAAGAAAGTAAACTGGCGGTTGCCTGGGATGGGACTGAGGGGATGGGGAATTATTGTTTAATGGACGCAGACTTTTGTTTTGGAAAGATGAAAAGTTCTGGTGGTGATGACCGCAAGACACTGTGAATGTACTTAATGCCACTGAACTGTACACTTAGAAATGTTTAAAATGGCAAATTTTATGTTATATATATTTTACCACAATAAAAACGTAATTATAAAAATTTTAAAAATCCTGATGTATAGTGATACCGATCTCTAAGTTGACCATCTGAACTTAATGAAATCCATTGAGTCTAATAATTGTTCTATTGCATCAGAAGTAAAGAGCCCAAAAAATCTAAACCATTCATAGCTTGGTCTCCCTGAAGTTCTCAGAGGTCCGTGATGAATAGTGAATTTCATTAAGTCTGAATCCTTAAATGCTCCTGTCTCCTTGCCTCTAAGACCAACATTTTACGGTTATAGTTCTGCTATACAAATTAATGTTCCCTTTAAGTTTAGTTTAAAAGACATACCTTTTTCTTTGAAATTTATGCTTCTCAAGAAGTGCAGTTGCTGAGAAACTCAGTTTACAAGTTTGCCATAGAAAAAATAAAGAGAGATGCTTGACATTGCTTTATTATTCAGTTGTTTTTCTTTTTCCAAAATTGGACCGAGAAAGTTTTCAGTTTTTATGAATGGTTGTAGTTCAGAAGTGGGTTTTGTTAATCTCAAAATTAAAGTGTTGTTTTGATTATTTTCGATAGTGGAACAGATTAGATTTAACTTTCATGTTTATCTGTAAGTCCTTGTCTTCCACCTTTCCAGCTCATTGTGGAAGAGACCTCTTCTTTACTGGTTTATTTTTTAATTAAGGTGAAATTCACATAACATGAAATTAACCATTTAAAGTGAACGATTCACTGGCTTTTAGTACCTTCACAATGTTGTATAACCACCACCTCTGTCTAGTTCTAAAGCATTTTTATCACCCCAAAGGAAACCTTGTACTCAAAAGCAGTTATTCCTCTACTCTCCCTCCTGGTAACCACTAGTCTACTTTCTGTTTCTATGGATGATTTACCTGTTTTGGATATTTCATATAAATACAATGTGCAGTCTTTTGTATCTGGCTTCTTCACTTGGCATAATGTTTTCCAGGTTCATTCGCATAGCATTGGTCAATATTTCATTCCTTTCATGATTAAATACTATTCTATTTTATGCATATACCATAATTTGTTTATCCATTCATCTGTTGATTCTTTAGTCATTTTTTGTTAAATACGTAACATAAACATTCTAAAACCAGCTCATTCGTTTATATGGTAAACATTTATGAAGCATCCATTATGTGTCAGGCAATGTGTTGGGTCCCAAGGATGTAAAAATGACCATCATTTATGCATTCTGTAGTAGAGGTGTAAACACAGTGTTTATACAACATAAAGGACAGAATGGTTAATTCTGCTTGAGAGGTAGAACTAACTCATTTTGCAAGCAGATGTTTGCTAATGACAGAAGAGTATCTAGATCTATTTTGTCCATTATAACTATAGCTCTCATATTTGAAGCTAGAGCTTGAGGAGAGTACTCTCTATGGTGTTCTACTACAAGTCACTAACAACAATTTCAGCTATTTTATTTCTAAGCTGTCTTGTCTTTTGTTATCTGTTGCCTAAAGGGGTCGTTCTCATAAACTAGTTCATTGGTTTGTCTAAGAATAGACTGAAATGGAGATGAAAAGTAGCCTAGAGAAGAAGAGGCTCTTAGAGATTTGGGTTAGATTCTACCTATCACAAGAATTAGATTGGTTGATGGCTGTGTTCTAGTTGGATTCAGAGTGTATTAGAAGAATACAGGCAGCCATAAACTCTCACCTCATGTTTCTTGAGGCCAACCCGCTTCAAGAATGTTGAGTCAGTTTCTGAGAGAGCAGAAATTCTCTATACACATTACTGTTCCCCTTCAGCAGCTGTTAACTTCAGTGATTGGGCATAGCTCTCTATTTAGTATTTGTCAAAAACTGATAAATGGGTTTGAGATGTGGAACTGGAATGAACCTTACACGAAAGCCTTGGAAAAGGACTATGGCTAGAACTATACAGAGAACAGATTTGCTGGAAGAGAGAGCTAATGACACAATGGAAGTGTTTTTCTTATTTTTCAGCCTACAACACAGCAGTCACCTCAGGATGAGCAGGAAAAGCTCTTGGATGAAGCCATACAGGCTGTGAAGGTCCAGTCATTCCAGATGAAGAGATGCCTGGTAAGAATGACAATGTGAGAGGCACAGTTACAGTCTGCGTATTCCTAAGGATGCATCTACAGTGTTTTCTAAAGTTGTATGGCACCATTGCTTCCAGTGCATCTAGTCTTCAGTGCACCAGCTCTTGTCGTTAGTTGTACCTCCCTCAAGCACTGTGTGGAGTAATTTCAACACATAGCCCTGTTTATTTACATGTATATTTTTGGTTTGGGATTGTTTGTCTTCCCTACCAGAATGTAGGCTCCATGAGGACAAGAGACCCTGCCTTCTATTTACACATGACTGTGTTATCACCATACCTATATCTGATCTGAATTATGGCCTTTTAGGTTCTATACCTCAAACCTGAGGAATACTTGAAATATGATGAATGCTTAAAAAATGTTTGTTGAACAAATGAAGTTAAATGCTTTCAATTTGAATTACTCATTTTTTTTCTATCTTGAAGGCTTTTATTTCTGTCTTGAATAGATATATTTTTTGTAGAAACTTGCTTAAAAATTATACTTACGGGAGCTGGCTGAGTGGTGCAGCAGTTAAGTTCACATGTTTCACTGTGGCGACCTGGGGTTCGCTAGTTTGGATCCCAGGTGCGAACCTACGCACCGCTTGTCAAGCCATGCTATGGTAGGCATCTCACATATAAAGCGGAGGAAGATGGGCAAGGATGTTAGCTCAGGGCCAGTCTTACTCAGCAAAAAAGAGGAGGATTGGCAGCAGATGTTCACTCAGGGCTAATCTTCCTCAAAAAAAAAAATTTATACCTATTTATATATTTTCATATTCTAAAAGATAGAGTAGGAGATAATCTGTGTAGAAACTATAGATTATCTGGATTAAAATTTAAGAAACGGTACCAAATAGGCTGGTACTTCTATTTATAAATTGCTGTGATGATGGTGGTAATGATATCTTACCTTTGTAAAGTGTCTTACAGTTTCTAAAGCTTGGTAATATGCTCTTTTAACCAATTGTATGTATTGTATTGCTTTCCTTACAAACTTGCAAGAAAAAAGAAAGGAATGGAGAAAATGGTGGGCATGGAGCTTACTATTGTTTGCCTCTGTCTCCTTCTGTGTGCTAGTAGTGTTTCCTGTATCCAAAGGAGTTGTCTGCATTTTTGTGTTAAGTGGGGCACGTGGGCATTGTGAGGAGGAAGGCATATTTACAGGGATAGTCATTCCAGACATCTCAGGAAGTATTTAATCTGTGACAAAGTCATTGTTAGGATAGTATGTTTCAGAAGAATCAGTGTGCCAGCTGTCTTGATTGCAGGTAAAATGTGAATCCATAGAGCTAGTTTCATAGTCACCAGGGGTTGTAAAGATCAGAGTCATGTTGGGAAGCCTGCAGTCCTCGATGTGAGGCTTGGTAAGCTTCGCAGTGTTGGTGAGGAATCAGATCTCGTTTTCTTTTCTTCAGTAGAGAGAAGGCATGGTGAAACTAAACATAATTTTTATGTGATTAAAATAATGTGTCGTATACTTTCAAAACTGTAGCAAGTCCTTGATGAAAGAATTTATATAACCAAGTTAAATGTTTATTTAAATGAAGCATTCTCATCACTTCTCTTGGTATTTCTGTAGGACAAAAACAAGCTTATGGATGCTCTGAAACATGCTTCTAATATGCTTGGTGAACTTCGGACTTCTATGTTATCACCAAAGAGCTACTATGAACTTTGTATCTTTTGAATGTTGAAGAATGAATGTTTCAGTCATTTTGTTTGTTCCATATTAAGTTTTTCTGGAGTTATATTATCTTAACCAAATAGTACTCCTCCATACAAATGTGCTAAGTGAGAAAAAGAAAAACTTAGTGTCAGAAACCCTTTTTCTATGCTTAAACATCTTTAAATGTGTTGTTGTTATATCCCAATTTTCAGACCTTTCCTGAAGGATATTGAGTTGCTTCTTTAATGCTTAGATTTGGTCCTGCAGGGCTCTGAAATGGAGAGGAATTCAGTGATTTGCCATCTCAAAGCCCTTTAGTAGTCTGACAGGCAGTCCTTGTTTTCACTGCTTTGCTTCACCAGATGTTTTTTAAAACTCTTATTTTAAAGTAAGGAAAGCCCAACTGAAATTCTATCTTCACTTAAACCTGCTCTCTTAAAGGACTAACATTTCAGATATATCTGCCCAATAGTTTAATGACTCCAACAAGTCCCAGGGTATTGCTTCAGTTGGCTTGGCTTTATTTGAGTCCTTGATCCTGATTAAAAGATATGGCTATTTCTGATGAACTGCACTACCTGGAGGTCTACCTGACAGATGAGTTTGCTAAAGGAAGAAAAGTGGCAGATCTCTATGAACTTGTACAGTATGCTGGAAACATTATCCCAAGGCTGTAAGTAGTTAAGAATCTGAGGGCTTTTGTATCTGCATTTCCCACTTTATGTTATATCCTTTAAAATCAGCAGCTTTTTTTAAAAACCAATTTTAAGGTGATTTAATTTCCTAACGAATAGAGATTACATTTTGGTAGTTTTTTTTTTTTAGGATTTTAGAGTGTAATTAATTTTACTTTTTATATAAATTATTGGGGAATTTTGGAAATAGAAAAATGGACATATTTTGTTTAATTTCTTGAGTACTAGAGAAATTAGTATTATGACAGTTATTCTAATATGTGTAAAGGTCATGATGCATATATGTATATATTATATATGTATGTGTATGTATATATATTTGGGGGGTGTCACTGAGTGATTATATTTTAAATCAGATGATATTTTCTTCATCATGCTGGAGAAAACCTGGTCCTTACCTTGTTTATTTAGTATGTTTGTATTTACTATGTTTGGACATAATCAAATTCTTGACTTGAATATTTTATTTCTAATCAAATGTTTCTTCATAATTCTGCTAGTTATTTGTTGATCACAGTTGGAGTTGTATATGTCAAGTCATTTCCTCAGTCCAGGAAAGACATTTTGAAAGATTTGGTAGAAATGTGCCGAGGCGTGCAGCATCCCTTGAGAGGTCTGTTTCTTCGAAATTATCTTCTTCAGTGTACCAGAAACATCTTACCTGACGAAGGAGAACCAACAGAGTAGGTGCTTTTCTTTCTTGATTTAGTCATAAAATTTTTTTGTTGTAGCAGATATGAAAAGTATAGGAAAGTATATAGAAGAGAATAAATATCAATAATTCTCCTACCCACAGTCAGCCACTGGTAGCATTTCTTGTATAAATTTCCTTTACTCCTCCGTATATGTGGTGTGATAGAAAATGTACTCTTTTTTTTTAAATTAAAACTTGGTCTCCTCTTTCTTTTTTTTTTTTTTTTTTTTTAAAGATTTTATTTTTTCCTTTTTCTCCCCAAAGCCCCCCGGTACATAGTTGTGTATTCTTCGTTGTGGGTTCTTCTAGTTGTGGCACGTGGGACGCTGCCTCAGCGTGGTCTGATGAGCAGTGCCATGTCCGCGCCCAGGATTCGAACTGATGAAACACTGGGCCGCCTGCTGCGGAGTGCGCGAACTTAACCACTCGGCCACGGGGCCAGCCCAATAGAAAATGTACTCTTAAGAAAATTATTGTGTGGATTGTTAGGAGCTGCTTTTAAAATTTAACATAATTGGGAGCGTTTTTCCATTCCGTTAAATATTCTTTGAAAATGTGACTTTTTAAATGAATTACATTTTGAAAACTGTATTTCTGATGAAATAATGAAGTATGCTTAACATTTTCCATGAGCTAGCCAATTTTCATGTCATTTCTTGAATATCTACCAGTTTTATAATTTATGAACTGCTAGTTATCCTGGAATATGAGTGATTTTAATTATCTGTGCACACAAATTAGATATTAACTCCAAAACAAAAAATTGTGTGAACAGCATTCCAGCATCTCAGTCCGTTGTGCTTTTATCCCACAAAAATGGCAGATGGTCAGCTGGCTGTGGTCTTCAATCAACTAACTATTCATGTGACGGTTCCTCTAGATTGAGGAACATAATTCCTTTTTTTAAGTTTATTTATTCATTTGTTTCTAAGGTGTACATTTTAGTGGTTTTTAGTATACCTGTGTCAATTCCTTTTTATTTATTTATTTATTTAAATTTTTTTTTTTTTTGAGGAAGATTAGCCCTGAGCTAACTACTGCCAATCCTCCTCTTTTTGCTGAGGAAGACTGGCCCTGAGCTAACATCCATGCCCATCTTCCTCTACTTTCTATGTGGGACGCCTACCACAGCGTGGTGTGCCAAGCGGTGCCATGTCCGCACCCGGGATCCGAACCGGCGAACCCCGGGCCGCCAAAGCGGAACATGCGCACTTAACCGCTGCGCCACTGGGCTGGCCCCGTGTTAATTCCTTTTTAAAAGAAAAAATACAGAATTTTACCATGTGTATGACAAAAATTTAAACAGTATAGAAAAGAAAAAATTGTAATAGTGTAGGGAAGATAAGTTATTTGCTTTATTATGATTTGACTCTTAGTTTTGAACATTTAATTAGGCAATCAATAAAAAATTTTGAAAACTACTAAGTTTCCCATCTTAGGAGATATAAAAATAAGCAGGAAATACATGATCTCTTCCTTCACAAAGCTTATATGCCAATTGAAAACATAAAATAGGGGGCCAGCTCGGTGGCGTAGTGGTTAAGTTCACATGCTCTGCTTCGGCAGCCCGGGATTCGCAGGTTTGGATCCTGGACGTGGACCTAGCACCGCTCTTCAAGCCATGCTGTTGTGGCATCCCACATAAAATAGAGGAAGATTGGCACAGATGTTAGCTCAGGGCCTATCTTCCTTACCAAAAAAAGAAAAAGAAAGAAAGAAAGAAAAGATAAAATATTCAACAATAAAATAATGTAGTTAGCAGTGCATTATAAGTGTCAAATCTTTTAGGCTTTTTGAATTAATGGAGTTGCCATAAGAACAAGTCTGGTTAGCCCAGGGAAGGGAGTAGGGGAAAGTATTTTGTCCCTTTGAACTTATACCATATCCTCTCCCTGGTATTTTTTTCTCTTAATTCTCTTCTGCTTGAAACTGAACACTAAGCCAGTAAAGTTGAAAGTATTTTTTATAAAGCATTGGTGTATTAAAGGGATAAGAAGGAAATGCACATAGGAGGTGAGTAGTAGTAAGTTGGTCTTATAAATTAAATACTGAATATAAAGATTTTTCCAACTGTTTCTTTGCAGTGAAGAAACAACTGGTGATATCAGTGACTCCATGGATTTTGTACTACTCAACTTTGCAGAAATGAACAAGCTGTGGGTGCGAATGCAACATCAGGGACATAGCCGAGATAGAGAAAAAAGAGAACGAGAAAGACAAGAACTGAGAATTTTAGTGGGAACAAATTTGGTGCGCCTCAGTCAGTTGGAAGGTGTAAATGTGGAACGTTACAAACAGGTTTATATCTTGTTACTTCCCGTGTTTTCTTATTCGTGGAGATACAATTTGAAGTCTGGTTTTTAAAATAAAAATATTTTTGTTAAATAAAATTAGATTGCAAAGAAGACTTAGATTGACCAAAAGATGTATTTTGAGTTTGTGTTTATGGGTTGGAAGACTCAATATTATCAGCATATCAATTTTCCTTAAATTGTGATTTTCTGTAATTTACTCTAAAGATTTTCAGTAAGGTAATGCGGTATTGGTGAGAGGCATAAACACATAAATCAGTGGAGGAAAATAAAGGAGGAATCGACAAACTTTTTCTGTAGAGGACCAGACAGTAAATATATTTTGGCTTTGCAAGCCATATGGTCCTCCCCTACTAAACTCTGCAGGTGTAGCGCCAAAGCAGCCACAGACTTTGTGGAAGCAATTTACAAAAACAGGCATTGAGCTAGATTTGCCAACCCTTGGAATAGACAATTCAGAATAGACCCACATATAAGTATTCAGTTATTTTTGATGATAAAGGTACAAAGGCAACTTTTTCAACAAATTGTTCTGGAACAACTGGGCATCTGTATGCAAGCAAAACCCCTGAACCGTGACCCATCCTCATACTATGTAGAAAAACTTAAAAAATAGATCAGAGACCTAAATATAAAATCTAAAACTATCGAACTTTTAGAGGCTGACCCCATGGCCCAGTGGTTAGGTTCTTGCACTTGGCTTCGGCAGTCCAGGGTTTTGCCAGTTCAGATCCTGGGGGCAGATGTGGCACTGCTCTTCAAGCCATGCTGAGGTGGCGTCCCACATAGCAGAACCAGAACAACCTACAGCTAGAATATACAACTTAGTACTGGGGGGGCTTTGGGGAGAAGAAGGGAAAAAAAATGAGAAAAAAAAAGATTGGCAACAGATGTTAGCTCAGGTGCCAATCTTTAAAAAAAAAAAAAACTTTTAGAGAAAAACAAAAGAAATCTTTATAATCTTGGATTTCTTAGGACACAAAAAGCACAGATCATGAAAGAGAAAAAAATTGATGAAATAGACTTTATCTGAAATGACTTTTACTAAATAGAAACCCAGAATTTTTAATTTAAAAATAAAAAATGTTTGGTTTAAAAATTCTGTAAAATTTCAAAGTTTATCTAGAAATCTGTGGATGAGAAAAATCTAAAATATGATTTTCAAATTAACAGTTCAAGTGTGTTATGAGAGGAATAATTTAGAATTTTGAAAATAATCTTTTAACTCAACATTTTTTTTCTCAGATTGTTTTGACTGGCATATTGGAGCAAGTTGTGAATTGTAGGGATGCTTTGGCTCAAGAATATCTCATGGAGTGTATTATTCAGGTAGGTGAGAACATTTATTTCATTTTCTTAAAGAACTCATTTTATATTACGTTACTTTTTGTCTTTTTGAAAAAAATCTTGATAGAATAGAAAATAAGCTTTCCTGAATAAAGAATTCCTTTCTCCTACTAACTTGGTCTTTGTATGGATGTGTTTTTCCCCAGAAAATGTAGGAAAGAGTAACTTCCAAGTTTTCTAGGCCTCATTAGTTTTAGTTTAGTTGTAGGTATACTTTGGTTAGTGGAATAGTTCTCTCTGGGCTTTTGTTTAGAGAGGCTTAAAAGTAATGTATTTGAATTTAAGTTGTATAAAGATTGAATGATTTTTCCCACAAATATGAGCTTTAAATACCATAAGTAAGTCCCGAATATAATGTGAAATGCTTTTTCTTGCGTCATTCAATTATTACTTGATTTTCAGGTTTTCCCTGATGAATTCCACCTTCAAACTTTGAATCCTTTTCTTCGGGCCTGTGCTGAGTTACACCAAAACGTAAATGTGAAAAACATAATCATTGCTTTAATTGATAGGTAAGAGCTTCCAACATTGGAGGGCAATGTTCTACCTTGAGAATAATGAATTTAAAACATTTTTGTGAATTATTTGTTACATTAATGATTTTAATGTAATTACACTATTTAGTTCTGTAAGTATGTGTATCTACTAAGTGCTTGCCTGGCCTAGGCATGAACGAAATTTAGCTTTTAATTGTGCAGGAGGCTTGGAGATAATGAATATTTTTAATCTGTAGTTAATTGACATTTAAATACATGATTATAAGACCTATCCTTTAAATCTTACAAATCCAAAGATCACTGAAGAGCAGAATTTTTTACCATGATGAAAGTTATCTTTCACTGGGAACCAATTTGATTTGGAGTCTTCTTTGTCAGGTAGCCGTAAGATATAGATAATTAAGAATGTTCAAGTAATCACTCTGTCATCACATTTTTTTAAAGAAGAATTTTCAAGTATTAAATGTCAGTAAATCTCCTTTAGTTTGTTTTACTTTTTTAGGCCTTTGTCCTTGGTTAAAAGCATAAAACTTGGCCTTTGATAATGGCTTTAATGAGTGCCTGCTTGGCAGCCATGCTGAGTGCTAGTACATGGTGTGTGTCCTACTTGTGAGCATACATATCATTGACATTATGAAATCAGAAACCCAAGTGAAGGTTTTTCCGCAAACGCCTTTTCTTATATTTTAAATATATAAGTTATTAAAGTCTCAGAGTTTATATAGCAGGATTCTTCAAATTATCAGCTCAATCCTGGGCATTAATAATTAATTATATGTTAACTGAGCATACTCAGTGGAATCTAGTAACTGGATTTTCCAATGTTGGGTGTAATGTCACGTAGCCATCCCTGTCAATGGTGGTTCATCTGTGCATAACAAAATGTGGAGCCAGTTGTAACCATGACACAAATAACGATAATGCAACAGACCGTGTTTTGAATAGTTTAAAATGTGGGAAATAGAAGTTAACTTTACTGCTTCTGGAATTAGTTGTGTTTTAAACTTTACAGTAGTAAAAATGCAGTGTCATAAAATAGTCTACGTACTTTTTATCTTTTAAACATTATTTTTATAATCATGGCTGTTGAATACATTTGTCACGGTAATGCATTTCTATCCATATCTACTTAATTAGGCTTTAGAGAATTTGGCAAAATTGGCCTGTTAAAAATCTATTTATGTATGGTAGAAAGAAATAAGACATCATCATTGACAAAACTGTTCAGTTAAAAATGAATTGAAGGGGGCCGGCCCGCGGCCCAGTGGTTAAGTTTGTGCATTCCTCTTTGGTGGTCCAGGGTTTCGCCAGTTCGGATCCTAGGTATGGCCATGTCACCACTTGTCAAGCCGTGCTGAGGCGGTGTCCCACATAGTACAACCAGAAGGACCTACAACTAGAATATACAACTGTATATTCTGTATTACTGGGGGGAATATACGCTGAATATAACTGTATAACTGTATATACTGGGGGGATTTGGTGAGAAGAAGAAGAAAGAAATAAAAAAAAAGATTGGCAACAGATGTTAGCTCAGGTGCCAGTCTTTAAAAGAAAAAGAAAAATGAATTGAGAGAATGATCAGCTACATTCCATGTCCTTTTTTAATATTCTAGGAGAAATACTTTTGTAGAAAAGAATAAAGCATGAAATGTCATCCGTGATCCCACTACCCAGATCCCTATGTCTTTTTAAATAAAGATTATTTTCTTTTTCAGATTAGCTTTATTTGCTCACCGTGAGGATGGACCTGGAATCCCAGCAGATATTAAACTTTTTGACATATTTTCACAGCAGGTGGCTACAGTAATACAGGTCTGTATGGCTTTTCTCTTAAGTTCTCAAAACTTTGAAACTTCTCAGGTAGTAGATCTGTTTAAAATAAATTGTATGGTTTCTAAACTTTCCAGTCTAGACAAGACATGCCTTCGGAGGATGTTGTGTCCTTACAAGTCTCTCTCATTAATCTTGCTATGAAGTGTTACCCTGATCGTGTGGATTATGTTGATAAAGTTCTAGAAACAACAGTGGAGATATTTAATAAGCTCAACCTTGAACAGTAAGTCAAAGTTACATTTTGCAAAAAAACCCTCATAAAGCACTTTTTGCCCCAAGTTTGTTTTTCTTTCTCAATTCCTTTTTGAAATGTTAGCATTTGTCTTGTTTTAAACATTTGTTAGATTGACATGCTTGGTGCTAATCAGGGCAGAAAGTAACAGCCAATTACTTGGTTGTGTACATTGATTGAGTAGTGGCACTCATGGACGATAAGCAGTCTTCAGGGACCAGCGTCTCCATTTCAGACCCCTTTGTATATATGAATGAGTTAGTTTTTAAACTGGTAGCAAAACTGTTTATGTCAAGCAGTATTTACATAAGAAGTACCTTCCTACAGATGAGTAAGTTGTGAAAAACCAGGGGCATGTATGTATTTAAGGTGTGGGAATTAAATTGGTTTAAAGTATTTTTCTATTTTGAGCTTTGATTTTGATATTATCGAGGGGAAAGTATGATATTCTGTTGCCTCCTCAGAGCTTCCTCAGCTATGCTGTCTAGACGTGTGGCATCCTCTAGTGACCACTGTGGGCAGTCCTTCCCCTTACTCTCCCATCCTCCACTGCTTCTGAACATGGGGTCAAGCCAGGCCCCTCCTTACCCCTGTATTATCCATAATTTCACATCACATAAAATCTTTCTCCTTTCCGTCTCTCTTCCAGTTGTTTAATTGCATCAGGAAAATTTCTTCTTTTCTTTTAATTCCCCTTTTTTCTTTTCAGTGACTCCCATTTTTTGTGAACCAAAAAATATTCCAGATCTTGAGTGATGAAAGTGACGTATTTATGTCTTCCTCCACCAAGTGAATTTTAAAGTACAATTAGACAAAAAAAGAAATCCCAACCTGTAAAGGTCTTATAAATGCCTGGACATTCCTCAGTCTCCACAGAATGCTCCTACAAGTTTCTACCTTAAATTCAGCCGGCTTTTCCTTAATCACCAACGTCTGAGGCAGAAGAAATAGTTTATGTATTTTTCTATTTTGTGGAATTGCTAGTTTGCATGGATTTTTCTTCCTACCTATTTTCATCATGAATATACAGTACTTATTGGCTGCCCAAGGAATCCAGCTACCACTTAAAATACTTCCCTTAGAAATAATCAAATTCCAGACAGTCATTTTAACTCCAACCTATTCATGAGTTGGAGACTTTTATGTCTTATTTTGTATCAATAGGACATTAATAGGTGAATAAATGTGTTTAGATGGGCATCTTTATCCTCTTGGAAGGAGGTCATTGGAATATTTTGGGGTGATGTGATTCATTTGACTCATTTCCTTTAATGTATAAATGAAAAATTTTAAATTTTTATGGGACAAGTGCTATTTGTGTATATAGAAAGTTAATTTTATTCATTAAAAGGCTGCTGTTTTTCTTTTTGTAGTATTGCTACCAGTAGTGCAGTTTCAAAGGAGCTCACCAGACTTTTGAAGATACCTGTTGACACTTACAACAATATTTTAACAGTCTTGAAATTAAAACATTTTCACCCACTCTTTGAGTACTTTGACTATGAGTCCAGAAAGAGCATGAGTTGTTATGTGCTTAGTAATGTTCTGGATTATAATACAGAAATTGTCTCTCAAGACCAGGTAAGAGAATACCAACGTGCTGTGTTGTGTTAGGTAAGCAGAGAGAATGTAGTTACGATTTTAGACTTTGAGAGACAGACATGAGATGGGAGGGGAGGGTAATTTAACACTAAAAAATTTTAAAGGAGCTTATGCATTATATAAATTAGAAAATTAGAAATGTGTGAAGAAGAAATTAAAAAACAACTCTAATCTCACCAGAGAGAAAGTAACCACTGTTGATAAACATTTTGTGCATCTCTTTGCAGACTTCTGTCTATATATATCAACATGCATACCCTTTCTTACGAAAAAGGAATTATTTTGTTGATACTATTTTGTAACTTTGCATGACTAGAAACACTTTTGATAGTGGCTTTGTATGCTGATGGTTTGTGTCTCTCTCATTTTACAGGTGGACTCCATAATGAATTTGGTATCCACGCTGATTCAGGACCAGCCAGATCAACCTGTAGAAGACCCTGATCCAGAGGACTTTGCTGACGAGCAGAGCCTTGTGGGCAGGTTCATTCATCTTCTGCGCTCCGAGGACCCTGATCAGCAGTACTTGGTGAGTTAACTCTTACTACACCCTTTCAACAGCTCTTCGTGAAATCTCTTAGAGACGTGCCTCAAGTCATCTAATGCAGTTTGAAGTTTTAGAAGGTTTTGAAAGAATTGCAGCTGAGTAAGAGATTGTGACATTCATGGACTTTTACTTTATATATAAATGCATAATTGTGAATTTCTGGAGCTTATGAGGGACAAGTTGGTTGCTCTAGTTTCTTTTGAAGACTTCTTAAGAATTGCAGAAAAACCTATCTTCCTTTAGTTGGGTGTCCAATAATCATTCCATGTTAATTTTCTTTTTGAACTCTGTGTTGCTTTTAGAAATGTTCAATTGTTTATCATAATAAACTTTAAATTAAAGTATAAGCAGCAATCCTTATGTTCAATTGTATGTGTTTCCAAGGTTTGCAAATGTAAGTTGTATGTGTTTGCCACATTGAAAATGTGTGAAAAAAACTTTAAAATTCAAATTGCCTTTTTCTTAACCCCTTTTTCCTGGTAAAGAACAATCATATAAGGTTCTCTCTCTCTTTATCATTAGTCCTCAATAAATGTATGTGAAATGAATGATATATGTTACCTGAGTGGGAGTATTGGTGACTGATTACTGAATAATTTAGTTTAATGAAAAGTAACAGATGGCTGCTTAGTTATTGTTTGGGCAAAGTAGTTTAACCTTTGTTGGCTGCATGGGGCTCAGTGTTAAGCAGCTGTAATGAAGAACACTTTCTTGAGGATGAGTCTTGACTTTCTCCTTCTGTTGCCTTCCTTTGTTGTAATTGATACTCTTGTACTCCTTCATTACCAGTGTGAAAAGCTGATTTCTGTTAGTAGTGTGATAGTCTTTGACTTTTACCTTAGTGACAAACGTTCTGGGCACTGCAGTATCTCACCTGGGCGCCGTCTGTGATCTATACATAGTGACTGGCTGATTGTTCAGATATTTCAACTAATTCCCTTATGTTGCTGTGTCACGTAACACACACACCTACGTGTGTTTTCATCTTTTGTTGCATATCAAATGTAGTAGTTAGGAAGTGACCTGTGACCAATTGTTTATGCCCATAAACACAGAGACCTTTAAGGTGAGGATCATTAGCTCTGTCTTCCCCCAAGGGGGAATACATTCTCTTCTCATCTATCTGCTGTATCAGAGAAAACCTGAATATGTCACACATTGTGTCACACTTATTAAAAAAGATTTCCTGAATTCTTATGGTTTTTCTGAAACAACCAGACATTTGTTTCACAGTTGCTCTTCTAAACTGTATTGCCTTTCCCTTAACTTAAATGGTCTTAATATTTTTCTGAATTAGGTATATCAGCAATATACATATAGCTGTTTTTGTATCATAATAATAGCCAATATTTTCTAAGCACATGCCTTGTGTCAGGTACTGGTAACACTTCACGTGTAACTATTTGACCTTCCCAACAAGCCTAGGAGAAATACTGTACTGCATTTTTCAAGTGAAACTTACAGCTAACAGAAAGTAAATAATTTGCCCAGGGTCACACAAGTACTAGGTGTTAGACTGTACTTTTCAAATGTAAGTCTGTCTTCAGAGCCTGTGCTCTTTATCAACACAGTATGCTTTGTACATGTGTATGTAAAAATGTATTTAAGTCTCTGCCCCTGACCAGCTGTGTAACCTTGGGCAGGTTATACAACTTCTCTGACCCTCCAGCTTCCCCATTTGTGAAATGGGGTTAGTATCTGTCTCTGGGGTGATGGTGATGACCTGGCAAGATAAGAAATGTATTAAGTGCGCACCGGAAAGCCTGGTATATTGTGTGTATTCAAACAGTGGTGGCAATGATGATGATTAGAGCCCGCATTTAATTTTATAAATGATTAATCATAGTGTGGAAAAGATTAATGTTTTCTGGAATGTTTTTGGTCAGATTTTAAACACAGCACGAAAACATTTTGGCGCTGGTGGGAATCAGAGGATCCGCTTCACACTGCCGCCTTTGGTGTTTGCAGCTTACCAACTGGCTTTTCGCTACAAAGAGAACTCTAAAGTGGTGGGTTGACTTTTAAGTATATCACTACTTTTTTTCTTTCTTCTTACCTCTGTGTGTGTGTGTTTTAGTTTATTATTATAGGAAATTTCAAACATATGCAAAAATAGACAATGGTTTAATAAAATCCCAATTTCAGTAACTCTATTAATCTTTTTTTTTTAAGTTTTTTATTTTTTATGAGGAAGATTAGGCATGAGCTAACATCTGCTGCCAATCCTCCTCTCTTTTGGCTGAGGAAGATGGCCTTGAGCTAACATCCGTGCCCATCTTCCTCTATTTTATATGTGGGATACCTGCCACAATATGGCCCAACAAGCGGTGCGTAGGTTGTATGCCCAGGATCTGAACCAGTGAACTCCAGGCCGCCAAAGCCGAGTGCGCAGACTTAACCGCTGAACCACCAGCTGGCCCCTATTATTCATCTTGTGTTGTGTTCCTACCAGTGATGTTGGTAGATTAGATACTAGCTGAAGGATCGCATAAAAACACTTAGAAAAATGAAAGACTAGCACAGTTTAAATTTATACTGAAAGTTTTTCCTGTGTTTAAAGATCACTTGAGAGACATTAGTAAGTTTATTACAAAATCGGCTCAGAATGCTTTAGTTTTTTTTTAAGGAATATTAGCCCTGAGCTAACTACTGCCATTCCTCCTCTTCTTGCCGAGGAAGACTGGCCCTGAGCTAACATCTGTGCCCATCTTCCTCTACTTAATTTGTGGGATGCCTACCACAGTATGGTGTGCCAAGCGGTGCCATGTCCGCACCCGGGATCCAAACCGGCGAACCCTGGGCCGCCGAGAAGCGGAATGTGTGCACTTAACCGCTGCGCCACTGGGCCAGCCCCTGCTTTAGTTTTTTAAGAATAATTTTATTTTCTTGGAGTCTTTACTACAGTGATGCAGTAATCTCATGTAGAGGTTGCAATACATAACAGTTTAGATTTAATTCAAGTTAGCTTTGCCTAGTGAAAGGGCCCAACATTGCATCATCACTTCTCTCTAAAAGCCTGTAACTTAATAATTTTGTGACTTGTATTCCTTTTACAAACAGGTTTATGGCTTAAGTCTTCAGTGGTGTAGTTTTGTTAGAAAATACCTCAATCTAATGTATCTGAAAGTTGGATAGTCAGGTTTATGTTAAGGTACAAACATTAGTAAACTTAATTTTCTAATAATGAGGAAACAAGATTTATTCTGTAGACCTACCAGCATGACAGCAGCTTTTGGCTGGTTTTTATTAGGCTAGCCTCTCAGCCCCTTTTCCAGCATTTCATGGATAGATATTTGTGAATGTAACAATAAGAGCACCTGACGTTTACTTCCCCTGTGCCATGCACTGTGCCAAGGACTGTATATTTGGATTATTGTGTTTAATCATTGTAGCAAGTCTATGAAAAGAACTGATGACTTCCACAAGAAATTTGGATGGTTGAACATGGATGAAATATTTAACCTCACTAGTAATTACAACAATGAATTTTTTTAGAAATCAAACTGGTAAAGAGAAAAGTAAAAGAAGGTTTAGTGATGGCAATGGTGTGATGAGAATTCATTCTCATCTAGTAATGGCAGGAATGTGAATTACTACAGTCTTTCTAGAAAACTGGCAGTATGTAACTAGAGCCTGAAAAGATCCAGTAATTCCACTTCTAAGAATTTATGGTAAGGAAATAATTAGGAATTCAATAAAGCTTCATGTGTATAGACCATGTATTATAGTGTTACAGATTGTTTCTACAAGGGAATAGTTAAGTAAATTTTGCTACATCCAGTTTGTATTTTCTAGTGATTAAAATGATTTCAAATAACTTTTTACTATTATGAGGAAAACTCTTATGCCAAAATAAGTGAAAGAAAAGAAATTGGAAACAAATTATATGCAGCATGAGCACATTGAACTCTTCTCAGTGAGCTACTTTAAAATAGAAAACAAAACCACACACAAAGGTCCCCATTGTGTTATATTTGCATAGAAGAGAGAAAATGAAGTCGCCAGCGTTAGGGTGTTCTCAGTGATTATTGCTGGGTAGTATATTTAGGGATGATTTTAATTTTTAAAATTCTTTTGTGTGTTTTCCTAATTTTGTCCAATTTGGGAATGTGTTACTTTTCTGATGAGAAAAAAACAAATATCGAATATAATAATTGCAAAGAGAGTAACCTCAAATAGATATTTTGAGAAGACATCCTGCTTGATTTACTTGTGAGCTCCATAAACGAGGCAGAGAAGGAAGGTAACAGGAAAACTGTGAGCTCAACTTTATCGCTTTCCCTGTTTGCTCTATAGAAGTTTTATGTAAAGTGAATGTTCTTGAGCAAGTTACTCTTGAACTTAAGGTAATTTAAACTATTTTTTCTTGTTTTAGGATGACAAATGGGAAAAGAAATGCCAGAAGATTTTTTCATTTGCTCACCAGACTATCAGTGCTTTGATCAAAGCAGAGCTGGCAGAATTACCCTTAAGACTTTTTCTACAAGGGGCTCTAGCTGCTGGAGAAATTGGTTTTGAAAATCATGAAACAGTGGCATATGAGTTTATGTCCCAGGTGATGGTCTGTTCTCTCTCTGGGTTCTTCAATGTGCTCTGCTCTGCTCAGTCACCTGTCGTTAGTTATGGTGGTAGTGGGCATGGATTTAGTCCTCAGTGAATTTGTAACTACCCCTTTCTACCATCTTGGAACTTCTTATACTATAGTCATATTGTCTAGTTTGGAGCAGGAAAATTGATCAGTCACTGTGTGCTAATGAGATTTAAGATTTCTAAGTGGGTTGTGGTAAAACTGTTTCTTGGGGAAAAAAGTTCTTTGTCAATTCAGTGGGAACCCTGGGTTAAACAAAACTTAAAACAAGTTTCTTTGTTGCAGCCTGTCAGCATCTTTATCAGCTGTCTCTTGTGTCTGTGCAAGAGAAGGCACAGCATATTCTGATCTGAAGGGACTGCAGAATGTCTCACAGGATAAGGGTTTGGTGGGAAGTACTTTGGAAAACACTTGAGTAGGTGGTTGGTCCCTAAAGGTCCTTTGTGCTTTGTGTCCACCAGGCGTTTTCGCTGTATGAAGATGAAATCAGTGATTCCAAAGCACAGCTGGCTGCCATCACCTTGATCATTGGTACTTTTGAAAGGATGAAGTGCTTCAGTGAAGAGAATCATGAGCCTTTGAGGACTCAATGTGCTCTTGCTGCATCCAAACTTCTGAAGAAACCTGATCAGGGCCGAGCTGTGAGCACCTGTGCACATCTCTTCTGGTCTGGCAGAAACACAGACAAAAATGGGGAAGAGGTAACGTCATTTCTGACCGTGTTACAGGAGAGGGGATCATTAGTAGGGAATGGCTGCCATGGCCTTGTGCTCTGGAGGTGAAGCATTTGGAGTCTTGGAAACCTGACAGAGAAAATTGCTTTGTTTTCTTAAAAGAAATGAAATGGACAGTATAGAGAGTTATGTCCTGTGGTGAAGCCTCCACTTTGAGGATATTGTAACATAGCAAGTTTATACCACTACCCTTAAAAAATATACATAACATATAGGGGCTGGCCCAGTGGTGTAGTAGTTAAGTTCTCATGCTCTGCTTTGGCGGCCTGGGGTTCACTGGTTCAGATCCTGGGAATGGACCTAGCACCACTCATCAAGCCATGCTGAGGCGGTGTCCCACATACAAAATAGAGGAAGATGGGCACAGATGCTAGCTCAGGGACAGGAACAATCTTGCTCAAGCCAAAAGAGGAAGATTGGCAACAAATGTTAGCTCAGGGCCAAATCCTCCTCACCACCCCCCAAAAAGGAAAAAAATACATAATATATAAATGTAAAACATATAATATAGATATATAAAACAATACGTTTTAAAATATAACTGTATACTTAAAAAAGAATGAAGATGATTTAAATTTGTTGTGTCCCTTTAAAAAAATGAAAGAACCACTGTAGTGTTTATTTCTTTGTGTGAAGTGGGACATTTGTGATTCATTAATCTCTTAACCCCTCCCCCCACCTTTTATTCTAGCTTCACGGAGGCAAGAGGGTAATGGAATGCCTAAAGAAAGCTCTAAAAATAGCAAATCAGTGCATGGACCCCTCTCTACAAGTGCAACTTTTTATAGAAATTCTGAACAGATATATCTATTTTTATGAAAAGGAAAATGATGCGGTAAGTGAACTAATAAATAAGTGTTGTTAGTGAACTAATATTTTCCCTACCTGCTCTTGGATTTGATGTATACAAAAGTTTATCATTCTCATTTTTTCTTTTTTGTTTACAATGGTCAGAGTTTGGAGAATCTACCTTCTGGTCTCTCTCATTCTCCAAAATCCTCTCTGTATAGATGCCTCTCTCTAAGGGAAGAACTCATGTGCAAGAAAATTCTTGTCTCTTTATAGGAATATAGACATAGTCACTGTCTGTTTAAGAAATATAAAATAGGGGCCAGCCCCAGGGCCGAGTGGTTAAGTTCGTGCGCTCCGCTGCAGGCGGCCCAGTGTTTTGTCAGTTCGAATCCTGGGTGTGGACATGGCACTGCTCATTGAGCCCCGCTGAGGCGGCGTCCCACATGCCACAACTAGAAGGATCCACAACTAAGAATATACAACTATGTACCGGGGGGCTTTGGGGAGAAAAAGGAAAAAAATAAAATCTTTAAAAAAAAAAATGTAAACGTTATATGTTTTTTTAAAAAAAAAGAAATATAAAATAATTTACAAATGCTAAGTAGCTAAGTAGTAAGCTGATTTGTCATCACATCCAAGTGTAGAATAATGTCTAAACAAGGATAATGCATTATCCTTTTAGCAGTACAATGTTGGTCAAGATTCGTAAGTTAAATATAATTTTGATTTTGTTCTTTGACTGGTTCATGATGCACTGTATTTTCTATGAAGAATTTTTTTTGGATGAATAGCCAGTAGTTGTTGCTCAAACCAGGAATCATGTTCTCATCCCTTGTTTTCATAATTACTCTGATAATTGATGAGAGTAACACAAGCTCCTCAGAGCTTTTTTTTGCCTGGGAAAGTCTCCCTGAGCTCACATCTGTTGCTGATCTCCCTCTTTTTTTGCCTCCCCAAAGCCCCAGTACATAGTTGTACATTCTAGTTGTAGGTCCTCAAAGTGTTTTTATTAAATTACTGTTTAATTTTTGGTGGTCCATGCTTGATTGTGATGTTGTACATGTTTCTTTGTAGGTCACAATTCAGGTTTTGAACCAGCTGATCCAAAAGATTCGAGAAGACCTCCCAAATCTTGAGTCTAGTGAGGAGACAGAGCAGATTAACAAACATTTTCATAACACACTGGAGCATTTGCGCTTGAGGCGAGAGTCACCAGAATCTGAGGGGCCAATTTATGAAGGTCTCATCCTTTAAAAAGGAAACAGGCTCACCATCCTCCTTTCCATGTGCATCCAGTGAGGGTTTTATTGTGTTAAGTTCCCCTTCCATAGATCGTGCCTTTCAGAAATGCTGAGGTAGGTTCCCATTTTGTACCTGCGACGTGTTTTACCCAGCACCTCTGGACGCTCACCTTCAAGACCTTAATAAAGTTATTCACTTCATAAGTGTTCAGGTCTGTCTGATCACCCCAAGTAGCATGATTGGTCTGCTATTTAAAATTCCTGTGATCTATAAAAAAAAAAAATAAAAAAGGCAAAAACCCCCAAAACACCACTTCTCTTGGCTACTAGTGAAGCTCTCCTTCCCTTTTTTCTGTTTTGTTTCATTGTTGATCGTGTAATTTCCTTCATTACTTGGAAGTACTAACTTGAAAGTGTCTGTCTCTTTGTTCTGTAGTCCAATTTGAGATTAATTTAGAAGAAAGGAATACTGTATGTGAAATTCTGCTTAGGCTTTTCCATAAATGCAAGATAAGGCCATGTGTAATATTTTCCCTAAAACTAGAATGTATTAATGCATGTTTGAGAATTTTAAAGCCCCATGGTCAAAGCCAGAAGCTATATTTTGCATATTTGGACTCAGCCATCCATTAAGACCTTATGTTCTCCTCTGGACGTATTTATCAAAATGATTTTGTTCTAAATAGTATAAAATAGAAAATTTGTGATCTATATAATTTATGTATAACCTTCATTATTGTAAATTTAGGGGAAAATGCATCATACAATTATCATGATTTTTTTTCTTTTTGCACCAGTGAAACAATAAAGTTGCTATTAACAATTTTGGATCTTTTTCCTTTCATACCATCTTGATTTGTAAAAGGAAGTGGTAGAATGCCTATGGAGTTCAATGGACATTCTGATGGTCACAGTGCTCACTTGTTTAACTCTTATTTTAAGCTCTTATTGAGCAAGGCACCTTCTTCTCTTTCAGTCATTTATATCCATCTGCTCTCCTCAGCCTTACCCTGTTTTCCTAGGCATGATACCGCCACATAAGCTCGCAAAAGGCTCACCCACCTATGTTAGTTATCTCTTCTGTAACAAATTATCCCCAATCTCAGTGTCTTAAAACAGCAAACATTTGGGGCCGGCCTAGTGGCACAGCGGTTAAGTTCGCACGTTCCACTTCAGCAGCCCGGGGTTCAGTGGTTCGGATCCCGGATGCAGACCTACGCACCGCTTGTCAAGCCATGCTGCAGCAGGCGTCCCATGTATACAGTAGAGAAAGATGGGCACGGATGTTAGCTCAGGGCTAGTCTTCCTCAGCAAAAAAGAGGATTGGTGGCAGATGATAGCTCAGGGCTAATCTTCCAAAAGAAAAAACAACAGCAAACATTATCTCACAGTTCGTGGGATCAGGAATTTGAGAGCAGCTTAGCTGGTGGTTCTGGCTCAGAGTGCACATGAGGTTGCAATCAAGATTTTGGCTGGGGCTGCAGTCATCTGAAGGTTTAATTGGGACTGGCTTCCGAGCTCATTCACATGACTATCAGCTGGAGCCCTCTGTTCCTCTCCTTGTGAGCTTTTCCAAGGGCTGCTTGAGTGTCCTCATGATGTAGCAGCTGACTTCCCTAGAGTGAGTGACCCGAGACAGAATAAGGGAACCACAATGCCTTTTGATGACCTAACCTTGGAAGTGACACACTCATCTTTGCCTTATTCTCTGTTAGAAAGGAGTCACTAAGTCCAGCCCATATTCAAGAGTAAGAGGAATTAAGCTCCACCTCTTGAAGGGAGAAACCGCAGAGAATTTATGGACATTTTCAAATGATCACAACACCTCAGCATCTGCCTCTCCCATTGATAGAAGTCTAGCACTTGTGCTATGGTCTGAATGTGTCCCCCCCCCCCCAAATTTATATGTTGAAATCCTAACCCCCAAAGATGATGGTATTAGGACATGGGGCCTTTGGGAGGTGCTTAAATCACAAGGGTGGAGTCTTCATGAATGGGATTAATGCCTTTATAAAA